>NW_027447980.1:0-19367 GCF_038048845.1 Mixophyes fleayi | reverse complement strand
TTGGGCAATGTTAGAAATGTCAGGAGAAACAAGAATTATGTAAAAGTATTGATGTAAGTCATTGTTTCCAAGAGAAAGGGAGACAGGAGTGTAAAAAAGTGTTGTTTTTGGACGGCAATGAAGAAATGACTATGTTTTGCGATTTCTCCTGCTCAGAAAGACTTAGAAAGTTGATAATTGTGGGCAATGTTAGAAATGTCATGAGAAACAAGAATTATGTAAAAGGATTGATGTAAGTCATTGTTTCCAGGAGAAAGGGAGACAGGAGTGTAAAAAAGCGTTGTTTTTGGACGGCAATGAAGAAATGACTATATTTTGCGGTTTCTCCTGCTCAGAAAGACTTAGAAAGTTGATAATTGTGGGCAATGTTAGAAATGTCAGGAGAAACAAGAATTATGTAAAAGGATTGATGTAAGTCATTGTTTCCAAGAGAAAGGGAGACTGGAGTGTAAAAAAGCATTGTTTTTGGACGGCAATGAATAAATGACTGTTTTGCGATTTCTCTTGCTCAGAAAGACTTAGAAAGTTGATAATTGTGGGCAATGTTAGAAATGTCATGAGAAACAAGAATTATGTAAAAGGATTGATGTAAGTCATTGTTTCCAGGAGAAAGGGAGACAGGAGTGTAAAAAAGCGTTGTTTTTGGACGGCAATGAAGAAATGACTATATTTTGCGATTTCTCCTGCTCAGAAAGACTTAGAAAGTTGATAATTGTGGGCAATGTTAGAAATGTCAGGAGAAACAAGAATTATGTAAAAGGATTCATGTAAGTCATTGTTTCCAAGAGAAAGGGAGACTGGAGTGTAAAAAAGCGTTGTTTTTGGACTGCAATGAAGAAATGACTATGTTTTGCGATTTCTCCTGCTCAGAAAGACTTAGAAAGTTGATAATTGTGGACAATGTTAGAAATGTCATGAGAAACAAGAATTATGTAAAAGGATTGATGTAAGTCATTGTTTCCAAGAGAAAGGGAGACTGGAGTGTAAAAAAGCGTTGTTTTTGGACTGCAATGAAGAAATGACTATGTTTTGCGATTTCTCCTGCTCAGAAAGACTTAGAAAGTTGATATTTGTGGGCAATGTTAGAAATGTCATGAGAAACAAGAATTATGTAAAAGGATTGATGTAAGTCATTGTTTACAGGAGAAGGGGAGACAGGAGTGTAAAAAAGCGTTGTTTTTGGACGGCAATGAAGAAATTACTATATTTTGCGATTTCTCCTGCTCAGAAAGACTTAGAAAGTTGATAATTGTGGGCAATGTTAGAAATGTCATGAGAAACAAGAATTATGTAAAAGGATTGATGTAAGTCATTGTTTCCAGGAGAAAGGGAGACAGGAGTGTAAAAAAGCGTTGTTTTTGGACGGCAATGAAGAAATTACTATGTTTTGCGATTTCTCCTGCTCAGAAAGACTTAGAAAGTTGATAATTGTGGGCAATGGTAGAAATGTCATGAGAAATAAGAATTATGTAAAAGGATTGATGTAAGTCATTGTTGCCAAGAGAAAGGGAGACTGGAGTGTAAAAAAGCGTTGTTTTTGGACTGCAATGAAGAAATGACTATGTTTTGCGATTTCTCCTGCTCAGAAAGACTTAGAAAGTTAATAATTGTGGGCAATGTTAGAAATGTCATGAGAAACAAGAATTATGTAAAAGGATTGATGTAAGTCATTGTTGCCAAGAGAAAGGGAGACTGGAGTGTAAAAAAGCGTTGTTTTTGGACGGCAATGAAGAAATGACTATATTTTGTGATTTCTCCTGCTCAGAAAGACTTAGAAAGTTGATAATTGTGGGCAATGTTAGAAATGTCAGGAGAAACAAGAATTATGTAAAAGGATTGATGTAAGTCATTGTTTCCAAGAGAAAGGGAGACTGGAGTGTAAAAAAGCGTTGTTTTTGGACTGCAATGAAGAAATGACTATGTTTTGCGATTTCTCCTGCTCAGAAAGACTTAGAAAGTTGATAATTGTGGACAATGTTAGAAATGTCATGAGAAACAAGAATTATGTAAAAGGATTGATGTAAGTCATTGTTTCCAAGAGAAAGGGAGACTGGAGTGTAAAAAAGCGTTGTTTTTGGACTGCAATGAAGAAATGACTATGTTTTGCGATTTCTCCTGCTCAGAAAGACTTAGAAAGTTGATATTTGTGGGCAATGTTAGAAATGTCAGGAGAAACAAGAATTATGTAAAAGGATTGATGTAAGTCATTGTTTCCAAGAGAAAGGGAGACTGGAGTGTAAAAAAGCATTGTTTTTGGACGGCAATGAATAAATGACTGTTTTGCGATTTCTCTTGCTCAGAAAGACTTAGAAAGTTGATAATTGTGGGCAATGTTAGAAATGTCATGAGAAACAAGAATTATGTGAAAGGATTGATGTAAGTCATTGTTTCCAGGAGAAGGGGAGACAGGAGTGTAAAAAAGCGTTGTTTTTGGACGGCAATGAAGAAATTACTATATTTTGCGATTTCTCCTGCTCAGAAAGACTTAGAAAGTTGATAATTGTGGGCAATGTTAGAAATGTCATGAGAAACAAGAATTATGTAAAAGGATTGATGTAAGTCATTGTTTCCAGGAGAAAGGGAGACAGGAGTGTAAAAAAGCGTTGTTTTTGGACGGCAATGAAGAAATGACTATATTTTGCGGTTTCTCCTGCTCAGAAAGACTTAGAAAGTTGATAATTGTGGGCAATGTTAGAAATGTCAGGAGAAACAAGAATTATGTAAAAGGATTGATGTAAGTCATTGTTTCCAAGAGAAATGGAGACAGGAGTGTAAAAAAGCGTTGTTTTTGGACTGCAATGAAGAAATGACTATGTTCTGCGATTTCTCCTGCTCAAAAAGACTTAGAAAGTTGATAATTGTGGGCAATGTTAGAAATGTCAGGAGAAACAAGAATTATGTAAAAGGATTGATGGAAGTCATTGTTTCCAAGAGAAAGGGAGACAGGAGTGTAAAAAAGCGTTGTTTTTGGACGGCAATGAAGAAATGACTATGTTTTGCGATTTCTCCTGCTCAGAAAGACTTAGAAAGTTGATAATTGTGGACAATGTTAGAAATGTCATGAGAAACAAGAATTATGTAAAAGGATTGATGTAAGTCATTGTTTCCAAGAGAAAGGGAGACTGGAGTGTAAAAAAGCGTTGTTTTTGGACTGCAATGAAGAAATGACTATGTTTTGCGATTTCTCCTGCTCAGAAAGACTTAGAAAGTTGATATTTGTGGACAATGTTAGAAATGTCATGAGAAACAAGAATTATGTAAAAGGATTGATGTAAGTCATTGTTTCCAAGAGAAAGGGAGACTGGAGTGTAAAAAAGCATTGTTTTTGGACGGCAATGAATAAATGACTGTTTTGCGATTTCTCTTGCTCAAAAAGACTTAGAAAGTTGATAATTGTGGGCAATGTTAGAAATGTCAGGAGAAACAAGAATTATGTAAAAGGATTGATGTAAGTCATTGTTTCCAAGAGAAAGGGAGACTGGAGTGTAAAAAAGCATTGTTTTTGGACGGCAATGAATAAATGACTGTTTTGCGATTTCTCTTGCTCAGAAAGACTTAGAAAGTTGATAATTGTGGGCAATGTTAGAAATGTCATGAGAAACAAGAATTATGTAAAAGGATTGATGTAAGTCATTGTTTCCAGGAGAAGGGGAGACAGGAGTGTAAAAAAGCGTTGTTTTTGGACGGCAATGAAGAAATTACTATATTTTGCGATTTCTCCTGCTCAGAAAGACTTAGAAAGTTGATAATTGTGGGCAATGTTAGAAATGTCATGAGAAACAAGAATTATGTAAAAGGATTGATGTAAGTCATTGTTTCCAGGAGAAAGGGAGACAGGAGTGTAAAAAAGCGTTGTTTTTGGACGGCAATGAAGAAATGACTATATTTTGCGGTTTCTCCTGCTCAGAAAGACTTAGAAAGTTGATAATTGTGGGCAATGTTAGAAATGTCAGGAGAAACAAGAATTATGTAAAAGGATTGATGTAAGTCATTGTTTCCAAGAGAAAGGGAGACAGGAGTGTAAAAAGCGTTGTTTTTGGACTGCAATGAAGAAATGACTATGTTCTGCGATTTCTCCTGCTCAAAAAGACTTAGAAAGTTGATAATTGTGGGCAATGTTAGAAATGTCAGGAGAAACAAGAATTATGTAAAAGTATTGATGTAAGTCATTGTTTCCAAGAGAAAGGGAGACAGGAGTGTAAAAAAGTGTTGTTTTTGGACGGCAATGAAGAAATGACTATGTTTTGCGATTTCTCCTGCTCAGAAAGACTTAGAAAGTTGATAATTGTGGGAAATGTTAGAAATGTCATGAGAAACAAGAATTATGTAAAAGGATTGATGTAAGTCATTGTTTCCAGGAGAAAGGGAGACAGGAGTGTAAAAAAGCGTTGTTTTTGGACGGCAATGAAGAAATTACTATATTTTGCGATTTCTCCTGCTCAGAAAGACTTACAAAGTTGATAATTGTGGGCAATGTTAGAAATGTCAGGAGAAACAAGAATTATGTAAAAGTATTGATGTAAGTCATTGTTTCCAAGAGAAAGGGAGACAGGAGTGTAAAAAAGCGTTGTTTTTGGACGGCAATGAAGAAATGACTATATTTTGCGATTTCTCCTGCTCAGAAAGACTTAGAAAGTTGATAATTGTGGGCAATGTTAGAAATGTCATGAGAAACAAGAATTATGTAAAAGGATTGATGTAAGTCATTGTTTCCAGGAGAAGGGGAGACAGGAGTGTAAAAAAGCGTTGTTTTTGGACGGCAATGAAGAAATTACTATATTTTGCGATTTCTCCTGCTCAGAAAGACTTAGAAAGTTGATAATTGTGGGCAATGTTAGAAATGTCATGAGAAACAAGAATTATGTAAAAGGATTGATGTAAGTCATTGTTTCCAGGAGAAAGGGAGACAGGAGTGTAAAAAAGCGTTGTTTTTGGACGGCAATGAAGAAATGACTATATTTTGCGGTTTCTCCTGCTCAGAAAGACTTAGAAAGTTGATAATTGTGGGCAATGTTAGAAATGTCAGGAGAAACAAGAATTTTGTAAAAGGATTGATGTAAGTCATTGTTTCCAAGAGAAATGGAGACAGGAGTGTAAAAAAGCGTTGTTTTTGGACTGCAATGAAGAAATGACTATGTTCTGCGATTTCTCCTGCTCAAAAAGACTTAGAAAGTTGATAATTGTGTGCAATGTTAGAAATGTCAGGAGAAATAAGAATTATGTAAAAGTATTGATGTAAGTCATTGTTTCCAAGAGAAAGGGAGACAGGAGTGTAAAAAAGCGTTGTTTTTGGACGGCAATGAAGAAATGACTATATTTTGCGGTTTCTCCCGCTCAGAAAGACTTAGAAAGTTGATAATTGTGGGCAATGTTAGAAATGTCAGGAGAAACAAGAATTATGTAAAAGTATTGATGTAAGTCATTGTTTCCAAGAGAAAGGGAGACAGGAGTGTAAAAAAGTGTTGTTTTTGGACGGCAATGAAGAAATGACTATGTTTTGCGATTTCTCCTGCTCAGAAAGACTTAGAAAGTTGATAATTGTGGGAAATGTTAGAAATGTCATGAGAAACAAGAATTATGTAAAAGGATTGATGTAAGTCATTGTTTCCAGGAGAAAGGGAGACAGGAGTGTAAAAAAGCGTTGTTTTTGGACGGCAATGAAGAAATTACTATATTTTGCGATTTCTCCTGCTCAGAAAGACTTAGAAAGTTGATAATTGTGGGCAATGTTAGAAATGTCAGGAGAAACAAGAATTATGTAAAAGGATTGATGTAAGTCATTGTTTCCAAGAGAAATGGAGACAGGAGTGTAAAAAAGCGTTGTTTTTGGACTGCAATGAAGAAATGACTATGTTCTGCGATTTCTCCTGCTCAAAAAGACTTAGAAAGTTGATAATTGTGGGCAATGTTAGAAATGTCAGGAGAAACAAGAATTATGTAAAAGGATTGATGTAAGTCATTGTTTCCAGGAGAAGGGGAGACAGGAGTGTAAAAAAGCGTTGTTTTTGGACGGCAATGAAGAAATTACTATATTTTGCGATTTCTCCTGCTCAGAAAGACTTAGAAAGTTGATAATTGTGGGCAATGTTAGAAATGTCATGAGAAACAAGAATTATGTAAAAGGATTGATGTAAGTCATTGTTTCCAGGACAAAAGGGAGACAGGAGTGTAAAAAAGCGTTGTTTTTGGACGGCAATGAAGAAATGACTATATTTTGCGGTTTCTCCTGCTCAGAAAGACTTAGAAAGTTGATAATTGTGGGCAATGTTAGAAATGTCAGGAGAAACAAGAATTATGTAAAAGGATTGATGTAAGTCATTGTTTCCAAGAGAAAGGGAGACAGGAGTGTAAAAAGCGTTGTTTTTGGACTTCAATGAAGAAATGACTATGTTCTGCGATTTCTCCTGCTCAAAAAGACTTAGAAAGTTGATAATTGTGGGCAATGTTAGAAATGTCAGGAGAAACAAGAATTATGTAAAAGTATTGATGTAAGTCATTGTTTCCAAGAGAAAGGGAGACAGGAGTGTAAAAAAGTGTTGTTTTTGGACGGCAATGAAGAAATGACTATGTTTTGCGATTTCTCCTGCTCAGAAAGACTTAGAAAGTTGATAATTGTGGGAAATGTTAGAAATGTCATGAGAAACAAGAATTATGTAAAAGGATTGATGTAAGTCATTGTTTCCAGGAGAAAGGGAGACAGGAGTGTAAAAAAGCGTTGTTTTTGGACGGCAATGAAGAAATGACTATATTTTGCGGTTTCTCCTGCTCAGAAAGACTTAGAAAGTTGATAATTGTGGGCAATGTTAGAAATGTCAGGAGAAACAAGAATTATGTAAAAGTATTGATGTAAGTCATTGTTTCCAAGAGAAAGGGAGACAGGAGTGTAAAAAAGTGTTGTTTTTGGACGGCAATGAAGAAATGACTATGTTTTGCGATTTCTCCTGCTCAGAAAGACTTAGAAAGTTGATAATTGTGGGCAATGTTAGAAATGTCATGAGAAACAAGAATTATGTAAAAGGATTGATGTAAGTCATTGTTTCCAGGAGAAAGGGAGACAGGAGTGTAAAAAAGCGTTGTTTTTGGACGGCAATGAAGAAATGACTATATTTTGCGGTTTCTCCTGCTCAGAAAGACTTAGAAAGTTGATAATTGTGGGCAATGTTAGAAATGTCAGGAGAAACAAGAATTATGTAAAAGGATTGATGTAAGTCATTGTTTCCAAGAGAAAGGGAGACTGGAGTGTAAAAAAGCATTGTTTTTGGACGGCAATGAATAAATGACTGTTTTGCGATTTCTCTTGCTCAGAAAGACTTAGAAAGTTGATAATTGTGGGCAATGTTAGAAATGTCATGAGAAACAAGAATTATGTAAAAGGATTGATGTAAGTCATTGTTTCCAGGAGAAAGGGAGACAGGAGTGTAAAAAAGCGTTGTTTTTGGACGGCAATGAAGAAATGACTATATTTTGCGATTTCTCCTGCTCAGAAAGACTTAGAAAGTTGATAATTGTGGGCAATGTTAGAAATGTCAGGAGAAACAAGAATTATGTAAAAGGATTCATGTAAGTCATTGTTTCCAAGAGAAAGGGAGACTGGAGTGTAAAAAAGCGTTGTTTTTGGACTGCAATGAAGAAATGACTATGTTTTGCGATTTCTCCTGCTCAGAAAGACTTAGAAAGTTGATAATTGTGGACAATGTTAGAAATGTCATGAGAAACAAGAATTATGTAAAAGGATTGATGTAAGTCATTGTTTCCAAGAGAAAGGGAGACTGGAGTGTAAAAAAGCGTTGTTTTTGGACTGCAATGAAGAAATGACTATGTTTTGCGATTTCTCCTGCTCAGAAAGACTTAGAAAGTTGATATTTGTGGGCAATGTTAGAAATGTCATGAGAAACAAGAATTATGTAAAAGGATTGATGTAAGTCATTGTTTCCAGGAGAAGGGGAGACAGGAGTGTAAAAAAGCGTTGTTTTTGGACGGCAATGAAGAAATTACTATATTTTGCGATTTCTCCTGCTCAGAAAGACTTAGAAAGTTGATAATTGTGGGCAATGTTAGAAATGTCATGAGAAACAAGAATTATGTAAAAGGATTGATGTAAGTCATTGTTTCCAGGAGAAAGGGAGACAGGAGTGTAAAAAAGCGTTGTTTTTGGACGGCAATGAAGAAATTACTATGTTTTGCGATTTCTCCTGCTCAGAAAGACTTAGAAAGTTGATAATTGTGGGCAATGGTAGAAATGTCATGAGAAATAAGAATTATGTAAAAGGATTGATGTAAGTCATTGTTGCCAAGAGAAAGGGAGACTGGAGTGTAAAAAAGCGTTGTTTTTGGACTGCAATGAAGAAATGACTATGTTTTGCGATTTCTCCTGCTCAGAAAGACTTAGAAAGTTAATAATTGTGGGCAATGTTAGAAATGTCATGAGAAACAAGAATTATGTAAAAGGATTGATGTAAGTCATTGTTGCCAAGAGAAAGGGAGACTGGAGTGTAAAAAAGCGTTGTTTTTGGACGGCAATGAAGAAATGACTATATTTTGTGATTTCTCCTGCTCAGAAAGACTTAGAAAGTTGATAATTGTGGGCAATGTTAGAAATGTCAGGAGAAACAAGAATTATGTAAAAGGATTGATGTAAGTCATTGTTTCCAAGAGAAAGGGAGACTGGAGTGTAAAAAAGCGTTGTTTTTGGACTGCAATGAAGAAATGACTATGTTTTGCGATTTCTCCTGCTCAGAAAGACTTAGAAAGTTGATAATTGTGGACAATGTTAGAAATGTCATGAGAAACAAGAATTATGTAAAAGGATTGATGTAAGTCATTGTTTCCAAGAGAAAGGGAGACTGGAGTGTAAAAAAGCGTTGTTTTTGGACTGCAATGAAGAAATGACTATGTTTTGCGATTTCTCCTGCTCAGAAAGACTTAGAAAGTTGATATTTGTGGGCAATGTTAGAAATGTCAGGAGAAACAAGAATTATGTAAAAGGATTGATGTAAGTCATTGTTTCCAAGAGAAAGGGAGACTGGAGTGTAAAAAAGCATTGTTTTTGGACGGCAATGAATAAATGACTGTTTTGCGATTTCTCTTGCTCAGAAAGACTTAGAAAGTTGATAATTGTGGGCAATGTTAGAAATGTCATGAGAAACAAGAATTATGTGAAAGGATTGATGTAAGTCATTGTTTCCAGGAGAAGGGGAGACAGGAGTGTAAAAAAGCGTTGTTTTTGGACGGCAATGAAGAAATTACTATATTTTGCGATTTCTCCTGCTCAGAAAGACTTAGAAAGTTGATAATTGTGGGCAATGTTAGAAATGTCATGAGAAACAAGAATTATGTAAAAGGATTGATGTAAGTCATTGTTTCCAGGAGAAAGGGAGACAGGAGTGTAAAAAAGCGTTGTTTTTGGACGGCAATGAAGAAATGACTATATTTTGCGGTTTCTCCTGCTCAGAAAGACTTAGAAAGTTGATAATTGTGGGCAATGTTAGAAATGTCAGGAGAAACAAGAATTATGTAAAAGGATTGATGTAAGTCATTGTTTCCAAGAGAAATGGAGACAGGAGTGTAAAAAAGCGTTGTTTTTGGACTGCAATGAAGAAATGACTATGTTCTGCGATTTCTCCTGCTCAAAAAGACTTAGAAAGTTGATAATTGTGGGCAATGTTAGAAATGTCAGGAGAAACAAGAATTATGTAAAAGGATTGATGGAAGTCATTGTTTCCAAGAGAAAGGGAGACAGGAGTGTAAAAAAGCGTTGTTTTTGGACGGCAATGAAGAAATGACTATGTTTTGCGATTTCTCCTGCTCAGAAAGACTTAGAAAGTTGATAATTGTGGACAATGTTAGAAATGTCATGAGAAACAAGAATTATGTAAAAGGATTGATGTAAGTCATTGTTTCCAAGAGAAAGGGAGACTGGAGTGTAAAAAAGCGTTGTTTTTGGACTGCAATGAAGAAATGACTATGTTTTGCGATTTCTCCTGCTCAGAAAGACTTAGAAAGTTGATATTTGTGGACAATGTTAGAAATGTCATGAGAAACAAGAATTATGTAAAAGGATTGATGTAAGTCATTGTTTCCAAGAGAAAGGGAGACTGGAGTGTAAAAAAGCATTGTTTTTGGACGGGAATGAATAAATGACTGTTTTGCGATTTCTCTTGCTCAAAAAGACTTAGAAAGTTGATAATTGTGGGCAATGTTAGAAATGTCAGGAGAAACAAGAATTATGTAAAAGGATTGATGTAAGTCATTGTTTCCAAGAGAAAGGGAGACTGGAGTGTAAAAAAGCATTGTTTTTGGACGGCAATGAATAAATGACTGTTTTGCGATTTCTCTTGCTCAGAAAGACTTAGAAAGTTGATAATTGTGGGCAATGTTAGAAATGTCATGAGAAACAAGAATTATGTAAAAGGATTGATGTAAGTCATTGTTTCCAGGAGAAGGGGAGACAGGAGTGTAAAAAAGCGTTGTTTTTGGACGGCAATGAAGAAATTACTATATTTTGCGATTTCTCCTGCTCAGAAAGACTTAGAAAGTTGATAATTGTGGGCAATGTTAGAAATGTCATGAGAAACAAGAATTATGTAAAAGGATTGATGTAAGTCATTGTTTCCAGGAGAAAGGGAGACAGGAGTGTAAAAAAGCGTTGTTTTTGGACGGCAATGAAGAAATGACTATATTTTGCGGTTTCTCCTGCTCAGAAAGACTTAGAAAGTTGATAATTGTGGGCAATGTTAGAAATGTCAGGAGAAACAAGAATTATGTAAAAGGATTGATGTAAGTCATTGTTTCCAAGAGAAAGGGAGACAGGAGTGTAAAAAGCGTTGTTTTTGGACTGCAATGAAGAAATGACTATGTTCTGCGATTTCTCCTGCTCAAAAAGACTTAGAAAGTTGATAATTGTGGGCAATGTTAGAAATGTCAGGAGAAACAAGAATTATGTAAAAGTATTGATGTAAGTCATTGTTTCCAAGAGAAAGGGAGACAGGAGTGTAAAAAAGTGTTGTTTTTGGACGGCAATGAAGAAATGACTATGTTTTGCGATTTCTCCTGCTCAGAAAGACTTAGAAAGTTGATAATTGTGGGAAATGTTAGAAATGTCATGAGAAACAAGAATTATGTAAAAGGATTGATGTAAGTCATTGTTTCCAGGAGAAAGGGAGACAGGAGTGTAAAAAAGCGTTGTTTTTGGACGGCAATGAAGAAATTACTATATTTTGCGATTTCTCCTGCTCAGAAAGACTTACAAAGTTGATAATTGTGGGCAATGTTAGAAATGTCAGGAGAAACAAGAATTATGTAAAAGTATTGATGTAAGTCATTGTTTCCAAGAGAAAGGGAGACAGGAGTGTAAAAAAGCGTTGTTTTTGGACGGCAATGAAGAAATGACTATATTTTGCGATTTCTCCTGCTCAGAAAGACTTAGAAAGTTGATAATTGTGGGCAATGTTAGAAATGTCATGAGAAACAAGAATTATGTAAAAGGATTGATGTAAGTCATTGTTTCCAGGAGAAGGGGAGACAGGAGTGTAAAAAAGCGTTGTTTTTGGACGGCAATGAAGAAATTACTATATTTTGCGATTTCTCCTGCTCAGAAAGACTTAGAAAGTTGATAATTGTGGGCAATGTTAGAAATGTCATGAGAAACAAGAATTATGTAAAAGGATTGATGTAAGTCATTGTTTCCAGGAGAAAGGGAGACAGGAGTGTAAAAAAGCGTTGTTTTTGGACGGCAATGAAGAAATGACTATATTTTGCGGTTTCTCCTGCTCAGAAAGACTTAGAAAGTTGATAATTGTGGGCAATGTTAGAAATGTCAGGAGAAACAAGAATTATGTAAAAGGATTGATGTAAGTCATTGTTTCCAAGAGAAAGGGAGACAGGAGTGTAAAAAGCGTTGTTTTTGGACTGCAATGAAGAAATGACTATGTTCTGCGATTTCTCCTGCTCAAAAAGACTTAGAAAGTTGATAATTGTGGGCAATGTTAGAAATGTCAGGAGAAACAAGAATTATGTAAAAGTATTGATGTAAGTCATTGTTTCCAAGAGAAAGGGAGACAGGAGTGTAAAAAAGTGTTGTTTTTGGACGGCAATGAAGAAATGACTATGTTTTGCGATTTCTCCTGCTCAGAAAGACTTAGAAAGTTGATAATTGTGGGAAATGTTAGAAATGTCATGAGAAACAAGAATTATGTAAAAGGATTGATGTAAGTCATTGTTTCCAGGAGAAAGGGAGACAGGAGTGTAAAAAAGCGTTGTTTTTGGACGGCAATGAAGAAATTACTATATTTTGCGATTTCTCCTGCTCAGAAAGACTTACAAAGTTGATAATTGTGGGCAATGTTAGAAATGTAAGGAGAAATAAGAATTATGTAAAAGTATTGATGTAAGTCATTGTTTCCAAGAGAAAGGGAGACAGGAGTGTAAAAAAGCGTTGTTTTTGGACGGCAATGAAGAAATGACTATATTTTGCGATTTCTCCTGCTCAGAAAGACTTAGAAAGTTGATAATTGTGGGCAATGTTAGAAATGTCAGGAGAAACAAGAATTATGTAAAAGGATTGATGTAAGTCATTGTTTCCAAGAGAAAGGGAGACTGGAGTGTAAAAAAGCGTTGTTTTTGGACTGCAATGAAGAAATGACTATGTTTTGCGATTTCTCCTGCTCAGAAAGACTTAGAAAGTTGATAATTGTGGGCAATGTTAGAAATGTCATGAGAAACAAGAATTATGTAAAAGGATTGATGTAAGTCATTGTTTCCAGGAGAAAGGGAGACAGGAGTGTAAAAAAGCGTTGTTTTTGGACGGCAATGAAGAAATTACTATGTTTTGCGATTTCTCCTGCTCAGAAAGACTTAGAAAGTTGATAATTGTGGGCAATGGTAGAAATGTCATGAGAAATAAGAATTATGTAAAAGGATTGATGTAAGTCATTGTTGCCAAGAGAAAGGGAGACTGGAGTGTAAAAAAGCGTTGTTTTTGGACTGCAATGAAGAAATGACTATGTTTTGCGATTTCTCCTGCTCAGAAAGACTTAGAAAGTTAATAATTGTGGGCAATGTTAGAAATGTCATGAGAAACAAGAATTATGTAAAAGGATTGATGTAAGTCATTGTTTCCAAGAGAAAGGGAGACTGGAGTGTAAAAAAGCGTTGTTTTTGGACTGCAATGAAGAAATGACTATGTTTTGCGATTTCTCCTGCTCAGAAAGACTTAGAAAGTTGATAAATGTGGACAATGTTAGAAATGTCATGAGAAACAAGAATTATGTAAAAGGATTGATGTAAGTCATTGTTTCCAAGAGAAAGGGAGACTGGAGTGTAAAAAAGCGTTGTTTTTGGACTGCAATGAAGAAATGACTATGTTCTGCGATTTCTCCTGCTCAAAAAGACTTAGAAAGTTGATAATTGTGGGCAATGTTAGAAATGTCAGGAGAAACAAGAATTATGTAAAAGGATTGATGTAAGTCATTGTTTCCAAGAGAAAGGGAGACAGGAGTGTAAAAAAGCGTTGTTTTTGGACGGCAATGAAGAAATGACTATGTTTTGCGATTTCTCCTGCTCAGAAAGACTTAGAAAGTTGATAATTGTGGACAATGTTAGAAATGTCATGAGAAACAAGAATTATGTAAAAGGATTGATGTAAGTCATTGTTTCCAAGAGAAAGGGAGACTGGAGTGTAAAAAAGCGTTGTTTTTGGACTGCAATGAAGAAATGACTATGTTTTGCGATTTCTCCTGCTCAGAAAGACTTAGAAAGTTGATATTTGTGGACAATGTTAGAAATGTCATGAGAAACAAGAATTATGTAAAAGGATTGATGTAAGTCATTGTTTCCAAGAGAAAGGGAGACTGGAGTGTAAAAAAGCATTGTTTTTGGACGGCAATGAATAAATGACTGTTTTGCGATTTCTCTTGCTCAAAAAGACTTAGAAAGTTGATAATTGTGGGCAATGTTAGAAATGTCAGGAGAAACAAGAATTATGTAAAAGGATTGATGTAAGTCATTGTTTCCAAGAGAAAGGGAGACTGGAGTGTAAAAAAGCATTGTTTTTGGACGGCAATGAATAAATGACTGTTTTGCGATTTCTCTTGCTCAGAAAGACTTAGAAAGTTGATAATTGTGGGCAATGTTAGAAATGTCATGAGAAACAAGAATTATGTAAAAGGATTGATGTAAGTCATTGTTTCCAGGAGAAGGGGAGACAGGAGTGTAAAAAAGCGTTGTTTTTGGACGGCAATGAAGAAATTACTATATTTTGCGATTTCTCCTGCTCAGAAAGACTTAGAAAGTTGATAATTGTGGGCAATGTTAGAAATGTCATGAGAAACAAGAATTATGTAAAAGGATTGATGTAAGTCATTGTTTCCAGGAGAAAGGGAGACAGGAGTGTAAAAAAGCGTTGTTTTTGGACGGCAATGAAGAAATGACTATATTTTGCGGTTTCTCCTGCTCAGAAAGACTTAGAAAGTTGATAATTGTGGGCAATGTTAGAAATGTCAGGAGAAACAAGAATTATGTAAAAGGATTGATGTAAGTCATTGTTTCCAAGAGAAAGGGAGACAGGAGTGTAAAAAGCGTTGTTTTTGGACTGCAATGAAGAAATGACTATGTTCTGCGATTTCTCCTGCTCAAAAAGACTTAGAAAGTTGATAATTGTGGGCAATGTTAGAAATGTCAGGAGAAACAAGAATTATGTAAAAGTATTGATGTAAGTCATTGTTTCCAAGAGAAAGGGAGACAGGAGTGTAAAAAAGTGTTGTTTTTGGACGGCAATGAAGAAATGACTATGTTTTGCGATTTCTCCTGCTCAGAAAGACTTAGAAAGTTGATAATTGTGGGAAATGTTAGAAATGTCATGAGAAACAAGAATTATGTAAAAGGATTGATGTAAGTCATTGTTTCCAGGAGAAAGGGAGACAGGAGTGTAAAAAAGCGTTGTTTTTGGACGGCAATGAAGAAATTACTATATTTTGCGATTTCTCCTGCTCAGAAAGACTTACAAAGTTGATAATTGTGGGCAATGTTAGAAATGTCAGGAGAAACAAGAATTATGTAAAAGGATTGATGTAAGTCATTGTTTCCAAGAGAAATGGAGACAGGAGTGTAAAAAAGCGTTGTTTTTGGACTGCAATGAAGAAATGACTATGTTCTGCGATTTCTCCTGCTCAAAAAGACTTAGAAAGTTGATAATTGTGGGCAATGTTAGAAATGTCAGGAGAAACAAGAATTATGTGAAAGTATTGATGTAAGTCATTGTTTCCAAGAGAAAGGGAGACAGGAGTGTAAAAAAGTGTTGTTTTTGGACGGCAATGAAGAAATGACTATGTTTTGCGATTTCTCCTGCTCAGAAAGACTTAGAAAGTTGATAATTGTGGGCAATGTTAGAAATGTCATGAGAAACAAGAATTATGTAAAAGGATTGATGTAAGTCATTGTTTCCAGGAGAAAGGGAGACAGGAGTGTAAAAAAGCGTTGTTTTTGGACGGCAATGAAGAAATGACTATATTTTGCGGTTTCTCCTGCTCAGAAAGACTTAGAAAGTTGATAATTGTGGGCAATGTTAGAAATGTCAGGAGAAACAAGAATTATGTAAAAGGATTGATGTAAGTCATTGTTTCCAAGAGAAATGGAGACAGGAGTGTAAAAAAGCGTTGTTTTTGGACTGCAATGAAGAAATGACTATGTTCTGCGATTTCTCCTGCTCAAAAAGACTTAGAAAGTTGATAATTGTGGGCAATGTTAGAAATGTCAGGAGAAACAAGAATTATGTAAAAGGATTGATGTAAGTCATTGTTTCCAAGAGAAAGGGAGACTGGAGTGTAAAAAAGCATTGTTTTTGGACGGCAATGAATAAATGACTGTTTTGCGATTTCTCTTGCTCAGAAAGACTTAGAAAGTTGATAATTGTGGGCAATGTTAGAAATGTCAGGAGAAACAAGAATTATGTAAAAGGATTGATGTAAGTCATTGTTTCCAAGAGAAATGGAGACAGGAGTGTAAAAAAGCGTTGTTTTTGGACTGCAATGAAGAAATGACTATGTTCTGCGATTTCTCCTGCTCAAAAAGACTTAGAAAGTTGATAATTGTGGGCAATGTTAGAAATGTCATGAGAAACAAGAATTATGTAAAAGGATTGATGTAAGTCATTGTTTCCAGGAGAAAGGGAGACAGGAGTGTAAAAAAGCGTTGTTTTTGGACGGCAATGAAGAAATGACTATATTTTGCGGTTTCTCCTGCTCAGAAAGACTTAGAAAGTTGATAATTGTGGGCAATGTTAGAAATGTCAGGAGAAACAAGAATTATGTAAAAGGATTGATGTAAGTCATTGTTTCCAAGAGAAATGGAGACAGGAGTGTAAAAAAGCGTTGTTTTTGGACTGCAATGAAGAAATGACTATGTTCTGCGATTTCTCCTGCTCAAAAAGACTTAGAAAGTTGATAATTGTGGGCAATGTTAGAAATGTCAGGAGAAACAAGAATTATGTAAAAGGATTGATGTAAGTCATTGTTTCCAAGAGAAAGGGAGACTGGAGTGTAAAAAAGCATTGTTTTTGGACGGCAATGAATAAATGACTGTTTTGCGATTTCTCTTGCTCAGAAAGACTTAGAAAGTTGATAATTGTGGGCAATGTTAGAAATGTCATGAGAAACAAGAATTATGTAAAAGGATTGATGTAAGTCATTGTTTCCAGGAGAAGGGGAGACAGGAGTGTAAAAAAGCGTTGTTTTTGGACGGCAATGAAGAAATTACTATATTTTGCGATTTCTCCTGCTCAGAAAGACTTAGAAAGTTGATAATTGTGGGCAATGTTAGAAATGTCATGAGAAACAAGAATTATGTAAAAGGATTGATGTAAGTCATTGTTTCCAGGAGAAAGGGAGACAGGAGTGTAAAAAAGCGTTGTTTTTGGACGGCAATGAAGAAATGACTATATTTTGCGGTTTCTCCTGCTCAGAAAGACTTAGAAAGTTGATAATTGTGGGCAATGTTAGAAATGTCAGGAGAAACAAGAATTATGTAAAAGTATTGATGTAAGTCATTGTTTCCAAGAGAAAGGGAGACAGGAGTGTAAAAAAGTGTTGTTTTTGGACGGCAATGAAGAAATGACTATGTTTTGCGATTTCTCCTGCTCAGAAAGACTTAGAAAGTTGATAATTGTGGGAAATGTTAGAAATGTCATGAGAAACAAGAATTATGTAAAAGGATTGATGTAAGTCATTGTTTCCAGGAGAAAGGGAGACAGGAGTGTAAAAAAGCGTTGTTTTTGGACGGCAATGAAGAAATTACTATATTTTGCGATTTCTCCTGCTCAGAAAGACTTACAAAGTTGATAATTGTGGGCAATGTTAGAAATGTCAGGAGAAACAAGAATTATGTAAAAGGATTGATGTAAGTCATTGTTTCCAAGAGAAATGGAGACAGGAGTGTAAAAAAGCGTTGTTTTTGGACTGCAATGAAGAAATGACTATGTTCTGCGATTTCTCCTGCTCAAAAAGACTTAGAAAGTTGATAATTGTGGGCAATGTTAGAAATGTCAGGAGAAACAAGAATTATGTAAAAGTATTGATGTAAGTCATTGTTTCCAAGAGAAAGGGAGACAGGAGTGTAAAAAAGTGTTGTTTTTGGACGGCAATGAAGAAATGACTATGTTTTGCGATTTCTCCTGCTCAGAAAGACTTAGAAAGTTGATAATTGTGGGCAATGTTAGAAATGTCATGAGAAACAAGAATTATGTAAAAGGATTGATGTAAGTCATTGTTTCCAGGAGAAAGGGAGACAGGAGTGTAAAAAAGCGTTGTTTTTGGACGGCAATGAAGAAATGACTATATTTTGCGGTTTCTCCTGCTCAGAAAGACTTAGAAAGTTGATAATTGTGGGCAATGTTAGAAATGTCAGGAGAAACAAGAATTATGTAAAAGGATTGATGTAAGTCATTGTTTCCAAGAGAAATGGAGACAGGAGTGTAAAAAAGCGTTGTTTTTGGACTGCAATGAAGAAATGACTATGTTCTGCGATTTCTCCTGCTCAAAAAGACTTAGAAAGTTGATAATTGTGGGCAATGTTAGAAATGTCAGGAGAAACAAGAATTATGTAAAAGGATTGATGTAAGTCATTGTTTCCAAGAGAAAGGGAGACTGGAGTGTAAAAAAGCATTGTTTTTGGACGGCAATGAATAAATGACTGTTTTGCGATTTCTCTTGCTCAGAAAGACTTAGAAAGTTGATAATTGTGGGCAATGTTAGAAATGTCAGGAGAAACAAGAATTATGTAAAAGGATTGATGTAAGTCATTGTTTCCAAGAGAAATGGAGACAGGAGTGTAAAAAAGCGTTGTTTTTGGACTGCAATGAAGAAATGACTATGTTCTGCGATTTCTCCTGCTCAAAAAGACTTAGAAAGTTGATAATTGTGGGCAATGTTAGAAATGTCATGAGAAACAAGAATTATGTAAAAGGATTGATGTAAGTCATTGTTTCCAGGAGAAAGGGAGACAGGAGTGTAAAAAAGCGTTGTTTTTGGACGGCAATGAAGAAATGACTATATTTTGCGGTTTCTCCTGCTCAGAAAGACTTAGAAAGTTGATAATTGTGGGCAATGTTAGAAATGTCAGGAGAAACAAGAATTATGTAAAAGGATTGATGTAAGTCATTGTTTCCAAGAGAAATGGAGACAGGAGTGTAAAAAAGCGTTGTTTTTGGACTGCAATGAAGAAATGACTATGTTCTGCGATTTCTCCTGCTCAAAAAGACTTAGAAAGTTGATAATTGTGGGCAATGTTAGAAATGTCAGGAGAAACAAGAATTATGTAAAAGGATTGATGTAAGTCATTGTTTCCAAGAGAAAGGGAGACTGGAGTGTAAAAAAGCATTGTTTTTGGACGGCAATGAATAAATGACTGTTTTGCGATTTCTCTTGCTCAGAAAGACTTAGAAAGTTGATAATTGTGGGCAATGTTAGAAATGTCATGAGAAACAAGAATTATGTAAAAGGATTGATGTAAGTCATTGTTTCCAGGAGAAGGGGAGACAGGAGTGTAAAAAAGCGTTGTTTTTGGACGGCAATGAAGAAATTACTATATTTTGCGATTTCTCCTGCTCAGAAAGACTTAGAAAGTTGATAATTGTGGGCAATGTTAGAAATGTCATGAGAAACAAGAATTATGTAAAAGGATTGATGTAAGTCATTGTTTCCAGGAGAAAGGGAGACAGGAGTGTAAAAAAGCGTTGTTTTTGGACGGCAATGAAGAAATGACTATATTTTGCGGTTTCTCCTGCTCAGAAAGACTTAGAAAGTTGATAATTGTGGGCAATGTTAGAAATGTCAGGAGAAACAAGAATTATGTAAAAGGATTGATGTAAGTCATTGTTA
>NW_027447979.1:0-19380 GCF_038048845.1 Mixophyes fleayi | reverse complement strand
TCCTTCTCGTCTGCTCCCATTCTTCGACAGCCTGATGTGACACTTCCCTTCTTCCTAGAAGTAGATGCCTCTAATGTGGGCTTAGGAGCCATTCTCTCCCAACGCTCGGAGCAACAAAAATTACATCCTTGTGCCTTCTATTCTCGGGGTCTTCTGCCCGCAGAGAAAAACTATACTATCGGGGACAAGGAGTTGCTGGCCATCAAAGCTGCATTGGAGGAATGGAGATACTTGTTGGAAGGAGCTCGCCATCCGGTGACGATCTTCACGGATCATAAGAACTTGTCATATTTGCAATCTGCTCAATGCTTGAACCCTCGTCAAGCAAGATGGTCTCTTTTCTTTTCCCGTTTTGAATTAATTATAACCTTCAAACCAGCCGCTAAGAACAAGAAAGCTGACGCTCTATCTCGAGCTTTGGTGACGTCCTCTGATGTAGAAGAGGTTCCCAACCATGCTATTCTAGACCCCAAATGTATTTCTCTGGCTGCTTCATCCACCAAAATGCTACCATTTGGGAAGACCCTCGTGCCTCCTACTCTGAGGAGGAAAATCCTTTCGTGGTTCCATGCCTCTCGTTTTTCCGGACACGCCGGTGAACACAAGACCTTTGAGATTCTCTCTCGAAGTTACTGGTGGCCTTCAATGAGGAGAGACGTCAAAGAGTTTATTGCTTCCTGTGATTTATGTTCTCAGTTCAAATCCTCCCGCAGAACTCCAGCAGGGTTGCTGCGACCACTACCCATTCCGTCCAAACCTTGGACCCATATTAGTATGGATTTCGTTACTGATTTGCCACCAAGTAAGAATCACAATACTATTTGGGTAGTGGTAGACAGATTTTCGAAGATGGCTCATTTCGTCCCTCAGTCCGGTTTACCTTCCTCGTCTACTCTGGCTGAACATTTCATTAAAGAAATCTTCCGCATCCATGGATGTCCGTCTGAGATTGTGTCAGATAGAGGAGTACAATTCGTTTCCAGATTCTGGCGGGCCCTTTGTAAAACCTTGGGCATACGATTAGCACTCTCATCATCGTACCATCCGCAATCTAACGGACAAACGGAACGAGTCAATCAAGATCTTGAGACTTTTATTAGGATGTTCTCTTCAGCCAACCAAGACAACTGGGTAGAATTGCTCCCTTGGGCTGAATTCGCCCATAACAACATGTACCATGAGTCATCATCCAAAACTCCATTCTTTGTGGTTTACGGTCACCATCCGTCTTTTCCGGAATTTCCTGCCCTCCCACCCACCCAAGTTCCTGCTGTGGAGACTGCTTGTCAGACCTTCAAAAATATCTGGTCTCAGGTCAAAACCTGTTTAAAGAAGACATCTAACAAATATAAGTCTTTCGCAGATAAGAAGAGGCGGGCTATTCCACCACTAAAAATTGGAGATCGGGTTTGGTTATCTACCAAAAATATTCGTTTGAAGGTTCCATCTATGAAATTCGCCCCTCGTTTTATTGGTCCATATAGGATCATTCAAGTTATCAATCCAGTATGTGTTAAACTTCTTCTTCCTAAGAATCTTCGGATTTCCAATGCCTTCCATGTGTCCTTACTCAAACCTCTTATTATCAATCGTTTCTCGACTCCTCCCTCAGCACCGCAGCCAGTTCAAGTTCATCAGGAGGAGGATTTCGAGATTACTGAGGTATTGGATGCAAAAATTTCGCGAGGAGTCCTCCGTTTCCTCGTTCATTGGAAGGGCTTTGGTCCTGAAGAGCGTTCATGGATCAAAGCTGAAGATCTTAATGCTCCTGCCCTTCTGAAGAAGTTTTATTCCAAAAATCCGGACAAGCCCGGTTCCAGGCGTTCTGTGCCCACCTTTAAAAGGGGGGGTACTGTCACTCACCGGACTGTGAGTGCTTCTTCCCGGACTATTAGGAACCGTGGACGTCCTCTATCCTGAGGGACTGCGCATGCGCAGCCCTTTCCAAACCTTCAGTGTATGTTCCTTTAACTTAATTGGCAGATCAGGCAACCTCCCTATATTAAGCACCTGTGGTCAACACCACGTTGCCTGATCTTGGAGTCTCATTCCCCATGAGTCTCTGAAGGTGTTCCTGTGTTTCCTCGTTTATTCAGCCCAGCTGATTCCTGTGGTTTCCAAACCACTTCTACCTCTGTGGTTTCCAAACCACTTCTACTACTGTGGTTCCCATACCACTTCTACCATCTACTGTATCATCGTGACTGTGAGCTGATTCCTATCCGCTGCCTCCGTGCACTACAGTCTTCAAACCACTTCTCCTACTGTGGTTCCCATACCACTTCTACCATCTACTGTATCATCGTGACTGTGAGCTGATTCCTATCCGCTGCCTCCGTGCACTACAGTCTTCTAACCACTTCTACTCTACCATTTATTATTGGGACTGTTAGCTGATGCCTATCCGCTGCCTCCGTGCACTACAGTCTTCAACCTGCAACTCGTCTGTGTTTCATCATCGTGACTGCTAGCTGATTCCTATCCGCTGCCTCCGTGCACTACAGTCTTCAACCTGCAACTCGTCTGTGTTTCATCATCGTGACTGCTAGCTGATTCCTATCCGCTGCCTCCGTGCACTACAGTCTTCAACCTGCAACCCGTCTGTGTTTCATCGTGACTGTTTGGCTGATTCCTATCCGCTGCCTCTGTGCGCTTCAGTCTTCAGTCCTTGTCAACGCTCCCGTGTTTCCTTGAGTCTGCCTCCACTATTGCTACCCGCTATTCTCCGTGATCAACAGTGCCTGTTCAACTCTGCTCTCCCGTGTCCCATCGTTACTGCACCTGCTGGTTGCTATTGGCTACCTCCGTGTTCCCGCAGAGACCCGCTGCTGCTACTCCTCAGCACTACTCATCCATCTACTGCTGATCCGCTCTCCACGCTTTCCTGTGTTCCCTGCTGGTCTACCTACCCGTGCGCTGCACCTACTAGACCACCGCTTCACCCATCCAGGGACTTCGCATCCTGCCGGCCTCCTGCCGTTCAGGTATCTCTGCACTCCTGTCTGACTGCCTCCTGAACCACGGTATGCATACTTCTCATTGACTGTGCTGTGTATTGCATACCTTGCTGGACTGTGTTGGTTCTCCTCTGGAGTGTGCTATCCGCTGAGTCTATTGCCATCATTGACTGTGTTATCTTATGCTGGACTACTTCAAGAGACTTTCTATATTGGCAGTATTGTTCAGTCATCTATACATTTATATTGTGCATATCACTGTGGTTCAAAGTCAAGGTGCCCGTGTATATCTTGTGTTGCAGTCTCTCCCCGTGCACCTCCTCACATATATATTCAGTGGTACAACTTGCTGAAGGCAGACCACTGATCCCTGTTTCCTGTATCACCTGTTCCAGTATCCTCTCACATAGCAGTGGTACAACTTGCTATCGCAGACCACTGACTACCCGGATACCTCCACTTGGATTCCACTCCTTCACTCAGACAGCGGTACAACTTGCTATCTGCAGACCACTGACTCTCATCACCCCCTCGTTTCTGTTGGACATTCCTCCTCACTATAGCAGTGGTACAACTTGCTACCGCAGACCACTGACTACCTTCACGTGTCCTTTGTCCATACAGTTCCTCGTGTATTACTACCTCCATATTGCCAGTGCTGCTAGTCATAGACTTTCCTGAGCATCTCATCACCTGCTATTTCCTGTTCCGTGATCACCCTGCTACCAGAGTACCATATTACCACCTATACTGCTCTGGTAAGCCTATCACCTGGTGATCCCTGGGTAAAGACTCCTAGTGCCCGTGACAGTAAGATCAGGCCATGACAGACCCAGATACGGAACCTACCGCTAAGGAGATGCTGCAGCATCTGGTCAGCCGTGTGGAGCAACAGGATGCTCGCCAACAGCTGTTACTTCAATGTTACCAATCGTTAACCTCCCAAGGAACATCTGGACAGACTGTTACAGCTAATATTGAAGCTCCTGTGCTTGCCTCCGTTTCCCCAGTGCCATCCCAGGTGTCTACAGCTCCTACGCTTCACCTGCCTACTCCGTCAAAATATGACGGGGACCCCAAAACTTGTAGAGGTTTCCTTAACCAATGTTCAGTCCATTTTGAACTCCAACCTCAAAATTTTTCTACCCATCGTTCCAGAGTGGCCTATCTTATCTCATTGTTTTCTGGACAAGCCCTGGCTTGGGCCTCCCCTCTGTGGGAGAGAAACGATCCAATTCTACAAGATAGTGCCAAATTCATTTCCACGTTCCGAAGTGTGTTCGATGAACCAGGTCGTGTGACTTCCGCTGCTTCCAGCATTCTTCGTTTGCGACAAGGCTCCCATACAGTAGGACAGTATGTCATTCAATTTAGGATCCTAGCCTCTGAACTTCAGTGGAACACTGAAGCATTAGTTGCCGCCTTCTGGCAGGGGCTCTCCGATAAAATTAAAGATGCACTGACTACCCAAGAGCTTCCTTCGTCACTAGAAGATTTGATCTCTCTTTGCCATCGTGTAGATATGAGATTTCGTGAAAGAGAGTCTGAGAAAACAACGGCTGTCAAAGCACCTCTTCGTTCAAACCCTCAATTTCGTCCAGCTCCATCCTCTGTGATTCCCATGGAGATAGGACGTTCCAAATTATCTTCAGAGGAGAGGAGACGAAGAGTAAAGAATAGACTCTGTATCTATTGTGCTGATTCCACGCATATGCTCAGCTCTTGCCCTAAGAGATCGGGAAATGCCAGGCCCTAACTAGTTCTGGAGAGGTGAAGTTAGGGTCCCTGGAGTCCTCTCCATCGTTTATGAAATCTAAAGTCTGCGCTTTTGAGGTTACGATCTCCTTTGCTACCAAATCCTTTGAGTCCCAGGCATTGATTGATTCCGGAGCAGCAGGAAATTTCATTTCTAAATCACTAGTGAATCAATGGTCCCTACCAGTGATCACTTTAAAAACACCCATTACTGTGACGGCTATAGATGGATCACGTCTCATCAACGGTCTCATCACCCAGAGTACGTCTCCAGTAACCCTTCAGATTGGTGCACTACACCATGAAGAAATTTCGTTTTTAATTCTTCCAGTTACGACAAGTCCGATTGTCTTAGGCCTTCCATGGCTTCAGTGTCACTCTCCCCAGATTGACTGGCGCACTCCTCAAGTTATGTCTTGGGGGTCTGAATGTCACCAGCGTTGTCTTTCTCAAGTTATTCCTCTTAAAGTACAGCAATCTTCCATCGCATATTCCTCCCCGGGACTCCCTCCTCAGTATGCTTCATTTGCCGATGTGTTTGATAAAGCTCAGTCTGAACGTCTTCCTCCTCATCGTTCTTGGGATTGTCCGATCGACCTTCTACCTGGCAAGACTCCTCCCAGGGGCCGGGTCTATCCTCTCTCGTTACCTGAAACTCAAGCCACATCTGAGTACATACAGGAGAATCTCCAGCGCGGCTTCATTCGACCTTCCACCTCTCCCGCTGGAGCTGGGTTCTTCTTCGTCAAAAAGAAGGATGGATCATTACGCCCTTGTATAGATTTTCGTGGACTCAACGCCATTACTATCAAGAATCGGTATCCCATTCCGCTGATCACTGAGCTATTTGATCGCATCAAGGGAGCTCGGATATTTACTAAGTTGGATCTTCGTGGTGCCTACAATTTAATTAGAATCCGTTCCGGTGACGAATGGAAGACCGCGTTCAACACCAGAGATGGGCATTACGAATATTTAGTAATGCCCTTCGGGCTGTGTAATGCCCCCGCTGTTTTCCAGGGTTTCATCAATGAGATCTTTCGGGACTTATTATATGTATGTGTCGTTGTCTACCTGGACGACATATTGATCTTCTCACAGGACCTGCCTTCTCATCACCAACATGTGGCAGAGGTCCTCTCCAGACTACGGAAAAACTCATTGTTCTGTAAATTGGAAAAATGTTCATTCGAATTACCCCAGATTCCATTCTTGGGGTATATAGTTTCCGGAGTTGGCCTGAAGATGGATCCAGACAAAGTAAATGCTGTACTACATTGGCCTCAGCCAACTACTCTTCGTGCCATCCAGCGTTTTTTAGGTTTTGCCAATTACTATAGACGCTTCATTCAAGACTTTTCATCCATTGCATCTCCTATTGTGGCCCTAACTCGGAAAGGGGCTAATACTAAGCAATGGTCATCTGAGGCTCTCCAAGCCTTTCAAATTCTCAAAGAGTCCTTCTCGTCTGCTCCCATTCTTCGACAGCCTGATGTGACACTTCCCTTCTTCCTAGAAGTAGATGCCTCTAATGTGGGCTTAGGAGCCATTCTCTCCCAACGCTCGGAGCAACAAAAATTACATCCTTGTGCCTTCTATTCTCGGGGTCTTCTGCCCGCAGAGAAAAACTATACTATCGGGGACAAGGAGTTGCTGGCCATCAAAGCTGCATTGGAGGAATGGAGATACTTGTTGGAAGGAGCTCGCCATCCGGTGACGATCTTCACGGATCATAAGAACTTGTCATATTTGCAATCTGCTCAATGCTTGAACCCTCGTCAAGCAAGATGGTCTCTTTTCTTTTCCCGTTTTGAATTAATTATAACCTTCAAACCAGCCGCTAAGAACAAGAAAGCTGACGCTCTATCTCGAGCTTTGGTGACGTCCTCTGATGTAGAAGAGGTTCCCAACCATGCTATTCTAGACCCCAAATGTATTTCTCTGGCTGCTTCATCCACCAAAATGCTACCATTTGGGAAGACCCTCGTGCCTCCTACTCTGAGGAGGAAAATCCTTTCGTGGTTCCATGCCTCTCGTTTTTCCGGACACGCCGGTGAACACAAGACCTTTGAGATTCTCTCTCGAAGTTACTGGTGGCCTTCAATGAGGAGAGACGTCAAAGAGTTTATTGCTTCCTGTGATTTATGTTCTCAGTTCAAATCCTCCCGCAGAACTCCAGCAGGGTTGCTGCGACCACTACCCATTCCGTCCAAACCTTGGACCCATATTAGTATGGATTTCGTTACTGATTTGCCACCAAGTAAGAATCACAATACTATTTGGGTAGTGGTAGACAGATTTTCGAAGATGGCTCATTTCGTCCCTCAGTCCGGTTTACCTTCCTCGTCTACTCTGGCTGAACATTTCATTAAAGAAATCTTCCGCATCCATGGATGTCCGTCTGAGATTGTGTCAGATAGAGGAGTACAATTCGTTTCCAGATTCTGGCGGGCCCTTTGTAAAACCTTGGGCATACGATTAGCACTCTCATCATCGTACCATCCGCAATCTAACGGACAAACGGAACGAGTCAATCAAGATCTTGAGACTTTTATTAGGATGTTCTCTTCAGCCAACCAAGACAACTGGGTAGAATTGCTCCCTTGGGCTGAATTCGCCCATAACAACATGTACCATGAGTCATCATCCAAAACTCCATTCTTTGTGGTTTACGGTCACCATCCGTCTTTTCCGGAATTTCCTGCCCTCCCACCCACCCAAGTTCCTGCTGTGGAGACTGCTTGTCAGACCTTCAAAAATATCTGGTCTCAGGTCAAAACCTGTTTAAAGAAGACATCTAACAAATATAAGTCTTTCGCAGATAAGAAGAGGCGGGCTATTCCACCACTAAAAATTGGAGATCGGGTTTGGTTATCTACCAAAAATATTCGTTTGAAGGTTCCATCTATGAAATTCGCCCCTCGTTTTATTGGTCCATATAGGATCATTCAAGTTATCAATCCAGTATGTGTTAAACTTCTTCTTCCTAAGAATCTTCGGATTTCCAATGCCTTCCATGTGTCCTTACTCAAACCTCTTATTATCAATCGTTTCTCGACTCCTCCCTCAGCACCGCAGCCAGTTCAAGTTCATCAGGAGGAGGATTTCGAGATTACTGAGGTATTGGATGCAAAAATTTCGCGAGGAGTCCTCCGTTTCCTCGTTCATTGGAAGGGCTTTGGTCCTGAAGAGCGTTCATGGATCAAAGCTGAAGATCTTAATGCTCCTGCCCTTCTGAAGAAGTTTTATTCCAAAAATCCGGACAAGCCCGGTTCCAGGCGTTCTGTGCCCACCTTTAAAAGGGGGGGTACTGTCACTCACCGGACTGTGAGTGCTTCTTCCCGGACTATTAGGAACCGTGGACGTCCTCTATCCTGAGGGACTGCGCATGCGCAGCCCTTTCCAAACCTTCAGTGTATGTTCCTTTAACTTAATTGGCAGATCAGGCAACCTCCCTATATTAAGCACCTGTGGTCAACACCACGTTGCCTGATCTTGGAGTCTCATTCCCCATGAGTCTCTGAAGGTGTTCCTGTGTTTCCTCGTTTATTCAGCCCAGCTGATTCCTGTGGTTTCCAAACCACTTCTACCTCTGTGGTTTCCAAACCACTTCTACTACTGTGGTTCCCATACCACTTCTACCATCTACTGTATCATCGTGACTGTGAGCTGATTCCTATCCGCTGCCTCCGTGCACTACAGTCTTCAAACCACTTCTCCTACTGTGGTTCCCATACCACTTCTACCATCTACTGTATCATCGTGACTGTGAGCTGATTCCTATCCGCTGCCTCCGTGCACTACAGTCTTCTAACCACTTCTACTCTACCATTTATTATTGGGACTGTTAGCTGATGCCTATCCGCTGCCTCCGTGCACTACAGTCTTCAACCTGCAACTCGTCTGTGTTTCATCATCGTGACTGCTAGCTGATTCCTATCCGCTGCCTCCGTGCACTACAGTCTTCAACCTGCAACTCGTCTGTGTTTCATCATCGTGACTGCTAGCTGATTCCTATCCGCTGCCTCCGTGCACTACAGTCTTCAACCTGCAACCCGTCTGTGTTTCATCGTGACTGTTTGGCTGATTCCTATCCGCTGCCTCTGTGCGCTTCAGTCTTCAGTCCTTGTCAACGCTCCCGTGTTTCCTTGAGTCTGCCTCCACTATTGCTACCCGCTATTCTCCGTGATCAACAGTGCCTGTTCAACTCTGCTCTCCCGTGTCCCATCGTTACTGCACCTGCTGGTTGCTATTGGCTACCTCCGTGTTCCCGCAGAGACCCGCTGCTGCTACTCCTCAGCACTACTCATCCATCTACTGCTGATCCGCTCTCCACGCTTTCCTGTGTTCCCTGCTGGTCTACCTACCCGTGCGCTGCACCTACTAGACCACCGCTTCACCCATCCAGGGACTTCGCATCCTGCCGGCCTCCTGCCGTTCAGGTATCTCTGCACTCCTGTCTGACTGCCTCCTGAACCACGGTATGCATACTTCTCATTGACTGTGCTGTGTATTGCATACCTTGCTGGACTGTGTTGGTTCTCCTCTGGAGTGTGCTATCCGCTGAGTCTATTGCCATCATTGACTGTGTTATCTTATGCTGGACTACTTCAAGAGACTTTCTATATTGGCAGTATTGTTCAGTCATCTATACATTTATATTGTGCATATCACTGTGGTTCAAAGTCAAGGTGCCCGTGTATATCTTGTGTTGCAGTCTCTCCCCGTGCACCTCCTCACATATATATTCAGTGGTACAACTTGCTGAAGGCAGACCACTGATCCCTGTTTCCTGTATCACCTGTTCCAGTATCCTCTCACATAGCAGTGGTACAACTTGCTATCGCAGACCACTGACTACCCGGATACCTCCACTTGGATTCCACTCCTTCACTCAGACAGCGGTACAACTTGCTATCTGCAGACCGCTGACTCTCATCACCCCCTCGTTTCTGTTGGACATTCCTCCTCACTATAGCAGTGGTACAACTTGCTACCGCAGACCACTGACTACCTTCACGTGTCCTTTGTCCATACAGTTCCTCGTGTATTACTACCTCCATATTGCCAGTGCTGCTAGTCATAGACTTTCCTGAGCATCTCATCACCTGCTATTTCCTGTTCCGTGATCACCCTGCTACCAGAGTACCATATTACCACCTATACTGCTCTGGTAAGCCTATCACCTGGTGATCCCTGGGTAAAGACTCCTAGTGCCCGTGACAGTAAGATCAGGCCATGACAGACCCAGATACGGAACCTACCGCTAAGGAGATGCTGCAGCATCTGGTCAGCCGTGTGGAGCAACAGGATGCTCGCCAACAGCTGTTACTTCAATGTTACCAATCGTTAACCTCCCAAGGAACATCTGGACAGACTGTTACAGCTAATATTGAAGCTCCTGTGCTTGCCTCCGTTTCCCCAGTGCCATCCCAGGTGTCTACAGCTCCTACGCTTCACCTGCCTACTCCGTCAAAATATGACGGGGACCCCAAAACTTGTAGAGGTTTCCTTAACCAATGTTCAGTCCATTTTGAACTCCAACCTCAAAATTTTTCTACCCATCGTTCCAGAGTGGCCTATCTTATCTCATTGTTTTCTGGACAAGCCCTGGCTTGGGCCTCCCCTCTGTGGGAGAGAAACGATCCAATTCTACAAGATAGTGCCAAATTCATTTCCACGTTCCGAAGTGTGTTCGATGAACCAGGTCGTGTGACTTCCGCTGCTTCCAGCATTCTTCGTTTGCGACAAGGCTCCCATACAGTAGGACAGTATGTCATTCAATTTAGGATCCTAGCCTCTGAACTTCAGTGGAACACTGAAGCATTAGTTGCCGCCTTCTGGCAGGGGCTCTCCGATAAAATTAAAGATGCACTGACTACCCAAGAGCTTCCTTCGTCACTAGAAGATTTGATCTCTCTTTGCCATCGTGTAGATATGAGATTTCGTGAAAGAGAGTCTGAGAAAACAACGGCTGTCAAAGCACCTCTTCGTTCAAACCCTCAATTTCGTCCAGCTCCATCCTCTGTGATTCCCATGGAGATAGGACGTTCCAAATTATCTTCAGAGGAGAGGAGACGAAGAGTAAAGAATAGACTCTGTATCTATTGTGCTGATTCCACGCATATGCTCAGCTCTTGCCCTAAGAGATCGGGAAATGCCAGGCCCTAACTAGTTCTGGAGAGGTGAAGTTAGGGTCCCTGGAGTCCTCTCCATCGTTTATGAAATCTAAAGTCTGCGCTTTTGAGGTTACGATCTCCTTTGCTACCAAATCCTTTGAGTCCCAGGCATTGATTGATTCCGGAGCAGCAGGAAATTTCATTTCTAAATCACTAGTGAATCAATGGTCCCTACCAGTGATCACTTTAAAAACACCCATTACTGTGACGGCTATAGATGGATCACGTCTCATCAACGGTCTCATCACCCAGAGTACGTCTCCAGTAACCCTTCAGATTGGTGCACTACACCATGAAGAAATTTCGTTTTTAATTCTTCCAGTTACGACAAGTCCGATTGTCTTAGGCCTTCCATGGCTTCAGTGTCACTCTCCCCACATTGACTGGCGCACTCCTCAAGTTATGTCTTGGGGGTCTGAATGTCACCAGCGTTGTCTTTCTCAAGTTATTCCTCTTAAAGTACAGCAATCTTCCATCGCATATTCCTCCCCGGGACTCCCTCCTCAGTATGCTTCATTTGCCGATGTGTTTGATAAAGCTCAGTCTGAACGTCTTCCTCCTCATCGTTCTTGGGATTGTCCGATCGACCTTCTACCTGGCAAGACTCCTCCCAGGGGCCGGGTCTATCCTCTCTCGTTACCTGAAACTCAAGCCACATCTGAGTACATACAGGAGAATCTCCAGCGCGGCTTCATTCGACCTTCCACCTCTCCCGCTGGAGCTGGGTTCTTCTTCGTCAAAAAGAAGGATGGATCATTACGCCCTTGTATAGATTTTCGTGGACTCAACGCCATTACTATCAAGAATCGGTATCCCATTCCGCTGATCACTGAGCTATTTGATCGCATCAAGGGAGCTCGGATATTTACTAAGTTGGATCTTCGTGGTGCCTACAATTTAATTAGAATCCGTTCCGGTGACGAATGGAAGACCGCGTTCAACACCAGAGATGGGCATTACGAATATTTAGTAATGCCCTTCGGGCTGTGTAATGCCCCCGCTGTTTTCCAGGGTTTCATCAATGAGATCTTTCGGGACTTATTATATGTATGTGTCGTTGTCTACCTGGACGACATATTGATCTTCTCACAGGACCTGCCTTCTCATCACCAACCTGTGGCAGAGGTCCTCTCCAGACTACGGAAAAACTCATTGTTCTGTAAATTGGAAAAATGTTCATTCGAATTACCCCAGATTCCATTCTTGGGGTATATAGTTTCCGGAGTTGGCCTGAAGATGGATCCAGACAAAGTAAATGCTGTACTACATTGGCCTCAGCCAACTACTCTTCGTGCCATCCAGCGTTTTTTAGGTTTTGCCAATTACTATAGACGCTTCATTCAAGACTTTTCATCCATTGCATCTCCTATTGTGGCCCTAACTCGGAAAGGGGCTAATACTAAGCAATGGTCATCTGAGGCTCTCCAAGCCTTTCAAATTCTCAAAGAGTCCTTCTCGTCTGCTCCCATTCTTCGACAGCCTGATGTGACACTTCCCTTCTTCCTAGAAGTAGATGCCTCTAATGTGGGCTTAGGAGCCATTCTCTCCCAACGCTCGGAGCAACAAAAATTACATCCTTGTGCCTTCTATTCTCGGGGTCTTCTGCCCGCAGAGAAAAACTATACTATCGGGGACAAGGAGTTGCTGGCCATCAAAGCTGCATTGGAGGAATGGAGATACTTGTTGGAAGGAGCTCGCCATCCGGTGACGATCTTCACGGATCATAAGAACTTGTCATATTTGCAATCTGCTCAATGCTTGAACCCTCGTCAAGCAAGATGGTCTCTTTTCTTTTCCCGTTTTGAATTAATTATAACCTTCAAACCAGCCGCTAAGAACAAGAAAGCTGACGCTCTATCTCGAGCTTTGGTGACGTCCTCTGATGTAGAAGAGGTTCCCAACCATGCTATTCTAGACCCCAAATGTATTTCTCTGGCTGCTTCATCCACCAAAATGCTACCATTTGGGAAGACCCTCGTGCCTCCTACTCTGAGGAGGAAAATCCTTTCGTGGTTCCATGCCTCTCGTTTTTCCGGACACGCCGGTGAACACAAGACCTTTGAGATTCTCTCTCGAAGTTACTGGTGGCCTTCAATGAGGAGAGACGTCAAAGAGTTTATTGCTTCCTGTGATTTATGTTCTCAGTTCAAATCCTCCCGCAGAACTCCAGCAGGGTTGCTGCGACCACTACCCATTCCGTCCAAACCTTGGACCCATATTAGTATGGATTTCGTTACTGATTTGCCACCAAGTAAGAATCACAATACTATTTGGGTAGTGGTAGACAGATTTTCGAAGATGGCTCATTTCGTCCCTCAGTCCGGTTTACCTTCCTCGTCTACTCTGGCTGAACATTTCATTAAAGAAATCTTCCGCATCCATGGATGTCCGTCTGAGATTGTGTCAGATAGAGGAGTACAATTCGTTTCCAGATTCTGGCGGGCCCTTTGTAAAACCTTGGGCATACGATTAGCACTCTCATCATCGTACCATCCGCAATCTAACGGACAAACGGAACGAGTCAATCAAGATCTTGAGACTTTTATTAGGATGTTCTCTTCAGCCAACCAAGACAACTGGGTAGAATTGCTCCCTTGGGCTGAATTCGCCCATAACAACATGTACCATGAGTCATCATCCAAAACTCCATTCTTTGTGGTTTACGGTCACCATCCGTCTTTTCCGGAATTTCCTGCCCTCCCACCCACCCAAGTTCCTGCTGTGGAGACTGCTTGTCAGACCTTCAAAAATATCTGGTCTCAGGTCAAAACCTGTTTAAAGAAGACATCTAACAAATATAAGTCTTTCGCAGATAAGAAGAGGCGGGCTATTCCACCACTAAAAATTGGAGATCGGGTTTGGTTATCTACCAAAAATATTCGTTTGAAGGTTCCATCTATGAAATTCGCCCCTCGTTTTATTGGTCCATATAGGATCATTCAAGTTATCAATCCAGTATGTGTTAAACTTCTTCTTCCTAAGAATCTTCGGATTTCCAATGCCTTCCATGTGTCCTTACTCAAACCTCTTATTATCAATCGTTTCTCGACTCCTCCCTCAGCACCGCAGCCAGTTCAAGTTCATCAGGAGGAGGATTTCGAGATTACTGAGGTATTGGATGCAAAAATTTCGCGAGGAGTCCTCCGTTTCCTCGTTCATTGGAAGGGCTTTGGTCCTGAAGAGCGTTCATGGATCAAAGCTGAAGATCTTAATGCTCCTGCCCTTCTGAAGAAGTTTTATTCCAAAAATCCGGACAAGCCCGGTTCCAGGCGTTCTGTGCCCACCTTTAAAAGGGGGGGGTACTGTCACTCACCGGACTGTGAGTGCTTCTTCCCGGACTATTAGGAACCGTGGACGTCCTCTATCCTGAGGGACTGCGCATGCGCAGCCCTTTCCAAACCTTCAGTGTATGTTCCTTTAACTTAATTGGCAGATCAGGCAACCTCCCTATATTAAGCACCTGTGGTCAACACCACGTTGCCTGATCTTGGAGTCTCATTCCCCATGAGTCTCTGAAGGTGTTCCTGTGTTTCCTCGTTTATTCAGCCCAGCTGATTCCTGTGGTTTCCAAACCACTTCTACCTCTGTGGTTTCCAAACCACTTCTACTACTGTGGTTCCCATACCACTTCTACCATCTACTGTATCATCGTGACTGTGAGCTGATTCCTATCCGCTGCCTCCGTGCACTACAGTCTTCAAACCACTTCTCCTACTGTGGTTCCCATACCACTTCTACCATCTACTGTATCATCGTGACTGTGAGCTGATTCCTATCCGCTGCCTCCGTGCACTACAGTCTTCTAACCACTTCTACTCTACCATTTATTATTGGGACTGTTAGCTGATGCCTATCCGCTGCCTCCGTGCACTACAGTCTTCAACCTGCAACTCGTCTGTGTTTCATCATCGTGACTGCTAGCTGATTCCTATCCGCTGCCTCCGTGCACTACAGTCTTCAACCTGCAACTCGTCTGTGTTTCATCATCGTGACTGCTAGCTGATTCCTATCCGCTGCCTCCGTGCACTACAGTCTTCAACCTGCAACCCGTCTGTGTTTCATCGTGACTGTTTGGCTGATTCCTATCCGCTGCCTCTGTGCGCTTCAGTCTTCAGTCCTTGTCAACGCTCCCGTGTTTCCTTGAGTCTGCCTCCACTATTGCTACCCGCTATTCTCCGTGATCAACAGTGCCTGTTCAACTCTGCTCTCCCGTGTCCCATCGTTACTGCACCTGCTGGTTGCTATTGGCTACCTCCGTGTTCCCGCAGAGACCCGCTGCTGCTACTCCTCAGCACTACTCATCCATCTACTGCTGATCCGCTCTCCACGCTTTCCTGTGTTCCCTGCTGGTCTACCTACCCGTGCGCTGCACCTACTAGACCACCGCTTCACCCATCCAGGGACTTCGCATCCTGCCGGCCTCCTGCCGTTCAGGTATCTCTGCACTCCTGTCTGACTGCCTCCTGAACCACGGTATGCATACTTCTCATTGACTGTGCTGTGTATTGCATACCTTGCTGGACTGTGTTGGTTCTCCTCTGGAGTGTGCTATCCGCTGAGTCTATTGCCATCATTGACTGTGTTATCTTATGCTGGACTACTTCAAGAGACTTTCTATATTGGCAGTATTGTTCAGTCATCTATACATTTATATTGTGCATATCACTGTGGTTCAAAGTCAAGGTGCCCGTGTATATCTTGTGTTGCAGTCTCTCCCCGTGCACCTCCTCACATATATATTCAGTGGTACAACTTGCTGAAGGCAGACCACTGATCCCTGTTTCCTGTATCACCTGTTCCAGTATCCTCTCACATAGCAGTGGTACAACTTGCTATCGCAGACCACTGACTACCCGGATACCTCCACTTGGATTCCACTCCTTCACTCAGACAGCGGTACAACTTGCTATCTGCAGACCGCTGACTCTCATCACCCCCTCGTTTCTGTTGGACATTCCTCCTCACTATAGCAGTGGTACAACTTGCTACCGCAGACCACTGACTACCTTCACGTGTCCTTTGTCCATACAGTTCCTCGTGTATTACTACCTCCATATTGCCAGTGCTGCTAGTCATAGACTTTCCTGAGCATCTCATCACCTGCTATTTCCTGTTCCGTGATCACCCTGCTACCAGAGTACCATATTACCACCTATACTGCTCTGGTAAGCCTATCACCTGGTGATCCCTGGGTAAAGACTCCTAGTGCCCGTGACAGTAAGATCAGGCCATGACAGACCCAGATACGGAACCTACCGCTAAGGAGATGCTGCAGCATCTGGTCAGCCGTGTGGAGCAACAGGATGCTCGCCAACAGCTGTTACTTCAATGTTACCAATCGTTAACCTCCCAAGGAACATCTGGACAGACTGTTACAGCTAATATTGAAGCTCCTGTGCTTGCCTCCGTTTCCCCAGTGCCATCCCAGGTGTCTACAGCTCCTACGCTTCACCTGCCTACTCCGTCAAAATATGACGGGGACCCCAAAACTTGTAGAGGTTTCCTTAACCAATGTTCAGTCCATTTTGAACTCCAACCTCAAAATTTTTCTACCCATCGTTCCAGAGTGGCCTATCTTATCTCATTGTTTTCTGGACAAGCCCTGGCTTGGGCCTCCCCTCTGTGGGAGAGAAACGATCCAATTCTACAAGATAGTGCCAAATTCATTTCCACGTTCCGAAGTGTGTTCGATGAACCAGGTCGTGTGACTTCCGCTGCTTCCAGCATTCTTCGTTTGCGACAAGGCTCCCATACAGTAGGACAGTATGTCATTCAATTTAGGATCCTAGCCTCTGAACTTCAGTGGAACACTGAAGCATTAGTTGCCGCCTTCTGGCAGGGGCTCTCCGATAAAATTAAAGATGCACTGACTACCCAAGAGCTTCCTTCGTCACTAGAAGATTTGATCTCTCTTTGCCATCGTGTAGATATGAGATTTCGTGAAAGAGAGTCTGAGAAAACAACGGCTGTCAAAGCACCTCTTCGTTCAAACCCTCAATTTCGTCCAGCTCCATCCTCTGTGATTCCCATGGAGATAGGACGTTCCAAATTATCTTCAGAGGAGAGGAGACGAAGAGTAAAGAATAGACTCTGTATCTATTGTGCTGATTCCACGCATATGCTCAGCTCTTGCCCTAAGAGATCGGGAAATGCCAGGCCCTAACTAGTTCTGGAGAGGTGAAGTTAGGGTCCCTGGAGTCCTCTCCATCGTTTATGAAATCTAAAGTCTGCGCTTTTGAGGTTACGATCTCCTTTGCTACCAAATCCTTTGAGTCCCAGGCATTGATTGATTCCGGAGCAGCAGGAAATTTCATTTCTAAATCACTAGTGAATCAATGGTCCCTACCAGTGATCACTTTAAAAACACCCATTACTGTGACGGCTATAGATGGATCACGTCTCATCAACGGTCTCATCACCCAGAGTACGTCTCCAGTAACCCTTCAGATTGGTGCACTACACCATGAAGAAATTTCGTTTTTAATTCTTCCAGTTACGACAAGTCCGATTGTCTTAGGCCTTCCATGGCTTCAGTGTCACTCTCCCCAGATTGACTGGCGCACTCCTCAAGTTATGTCTTGGGGGTCTGAATGTCACCAGCGTTGTCTTTCTCAAGTTATTCCTCTTAAAGTACAGCAATCTTCCATCGCATATTCCTCCCCGGGACTCCCTCCTCAGTATGCTTCATTTGCCGATGTGTTTGATAAAGCTCAGTCTGAACGTCTTCCTCCTCATCGTTCTTGGGATTGTCCGATCGACCTTCTACCTGGCAAGACTCCTCCCAGGGGCCGGGTCTATCCTCTCTCGTTACCTGAAACTCAAGCCACATCTGAGTACATACAGGAGAATCTCCAGCGCGGCTTCATTCGACCTTCCACCTCTCCCGCTGGAGCTGGGTTCTTCTTCGTCAAAAAGAAGGATGGATCATTACGCCCTTGTATAGATTTTCGTGGACTCAACGCCATTACTATCAAGAATCGGTATCCCATTCCGCTGATCACTGAGCTATTTGATCGCATCAAGGGAGCTCGGATATTTACTAAGTTGGATCTTCGTGGTGCCTACAATTTAATTAGAATCCGTTCCGGTGACGAATGGAAGACCGCGTTCAACACCAGAGATGGGCATTACGAATATTTAGTAATGCCCTTCGGGCTGTGTAATGCCCCCGCTGTTTTCCAGGGTTTCATCAATGAGATCTTTCGGGACTTATTATATGTATGTGTCGTTGTCTACCTGGACGACATATTGATCTTCTCACAGGACCTGCCTTCTCATCACCAACATGTGGCAGAGGTCCTCTCCAGACTACGGAAAAACTCATTGTTCTGTAAATTGGAAAAATGTTCATTCGAATTACCCCAGATTCCATTCTTGGGGTATATAGTTTCCGGAGTTGGCCTGAAGATGGATCCAGACAAAGTAAATGCTGTACTACATTGGCCTCAGCCAACTACTCTTCGTGCCATCCAGCGTTTTTTAGGTTTTGCCAATTACTATAGACGCTTCATTCAAGACTTTTCATCCATTGCATCTCCTATTGTGGCCCTAACTCGGAAAGGGGCTAATACTAAGCAATGGTCATCTGAGGCTCTCCAAGCCTTTCAAATTCTCAAAGAGTCCTTCTCGTCTGCTCCCATTCTTCGACAGCCTGATGTGACACTTCCCTTCTTCCTAGAAGTAGATGCCTCTAATGTGGGCTTAGGAGCCATTCTCTCCCAACGCTCGGAGCAACAAAAATTACATCCTTGTGCCTTCTATTCTCGGGGTCTTCTGCCCGCAGAGAAAAACTATACTATCGGGGACAAGGAGTTGCTGGCCATCAAAGCTGCATTGGAGGAATGGAGATACTTGTTGGAAGGAGCTCGCCATCCGGTGACGATCTTCACGGATCATAAGAACTTGTCATATTTGCAATCTGCTCAATGCTTGAACCCTCGTCAAGCAAGATGGTCTCTTTTCTTTTCCCGTTTTGAATTAATTATAACCTTCAAACCAGCCGCTAAGAACAAGAAAGCTGACGCTCTATCTCGAGCTTTGGTGACGTCCTCTGATGTAGAAGAGGTTCCCAACCATGCTATTCTAGACCCCAAATGTATTTCTCTGGCTGCTTCATCCACCAAAATGCTACCATTTGGGAAGACCCTCGTGCCTCCTACTCTGAGGAGGAAAATCCTTTCGTGGTTCCATGCCTCTCGTTTTTCCGGACACGCCGGTGAACACAAGACCTTTGAGATTCTCTCTCGAAGTTACTGGTGGCCTTCAATGAGGAGAGACGTCAAAGAGTTTATTGCTTCCTGTGATTTATGTTCTCAGTTCAAATCCTCCCGCAGAACTCCAGCAGGGTTGCTGCGACCACTACCCATTCCGTCCAAACCTTGGACCCATATTAGTATGGATTTCGTTACTGATTTGCCACCAAGTAAGAATCACAATACTATTTGGGTAGTGGTAGACAGATTTTCGAAGATGGCTCATTTCGTCCCTCA
>NW_027447978.1:0-19390 GCF_038048845.1 Mixophyes fleayi | reverse complement strand
TAAATATCACGTCAATTGCATCATCATGCCCCTTCCCACTCTGTGTTCACTAAGGTGGGCAGACCTTGACAACACAAATGGCATCATTGTGGTCCGTCCCTACCCACTTTACAAGCAGGTGATCACAATTCAAGTAAAATTGCCTGTTGTAACCCCAGGCAGATCTCCCAATAATCCGGGAGTTAGCAGCGATGTATAGAAGTATGGCATTCTACTAAGCTCCATATTTGCAAATGCATTCTTTCAAAGAAGTTGTTTCTAACCTATTTACTTGTGATCTGAGGTGTTTACCTAATGTGCATCAAAAAAAAGTTTAAAAAGATGCTAGTCAGTATTACTGTGTTTCCGATTTATTTTAACAGAAATTGTCTGACAGCCACAACTACAGTTAGCTTTGTTTTTTTGTTTTTTTTAAACAATGTTGCAGTATTAGTTCAGCAGAGATTGCTGTTCTTCAAACATAAGCCAGTGGAAAAATAAATACAAATGTTTATCAGTAATATTTTCCTATCAATTGAGTATTATGAATAAAAGAAAATAAGTAGCTATTTCTTGAGGTTAAACATAAGGGCTGTTGAAAATATTTTTTTAATTGCATCGTTGTGACTGGTGTGTAATTTCAACATTGCTACTGTCGGGATTACACCTTGGAGGTGGCTGTTTAATAAACAGACGGGGACTAGAGTACGATGTATGCTACGCACAGACTTCTCTACAACAGGCTTCAGAGGCAGTTCTGGGTGCACAGATCCACAGAAGGAGTTTCTCTAATGATAAAATAGCCTGCTTCATTACACATTCTGTTTATTCTCCTCTCCTCGGGTAGAAGTGATTCACCTACAGGGATAATTATCCTTTTAGAGTCAGGAAATGGTTTTCAGCAGAAGAGAATAAACACTGTATTAGCAATGTCTTAGGGGTGAACAAAAATTAAAATGCTCTCTTAAGCGGCTGTGTATATCTTAATCTTTTATCTGCAGAGATTATCTGTATCATTTATCTACATAACTTGCATGTACACATTCAAAATGAGTTCACTATCCTTCTGAGCCGTGAGCTTGGTAGGTGTCCAACATATTAACCCTGCCCATAACTGTATTGTCATCTTAGTGCAGAAGGCTATTATGCTGTTAGCCATGAAGACCGAACAGATACGAGGGTGAAGGAGATGTGTTGCAGCTAGAGTGAGAAGTGCCTGATTGCAGGGCAATTCCATCTAAAGCCAACTGAATAGTCCTTGCTATTAATCATAATTTAATAAAAAATAAGAATGTGTTCTTAAGAGCAGATTCAATTGACCGCGCTACTCACGAAAGTAATGCAGCCTGCGCACTATTACCATTAATACGGTAATTTTAACCCAGATTTCTGCTCAAGGCTCCCTGAGCCGTGAGCAAAAATCGGCATTGTAATTACCGTCCTAACGGTAACAATGTGCACTATTACCATATTAACAGTAATAGTGTGCAGGCCGCATTACTTTCGCGAGTAATGCGGCCAATTGAATCTGCTCCTTACAGTTAAAGCCATTTCAGTTTGATTTAATGATTGTATAAACACCTCTAAGAATAGTGACTATAACACCAAACAAAAAAAGTGAAAAAACCCTATAAACAACATATTACAATTCACAGTGATACAAATATAAATGTATACTCTTGCATACGCTAAAGCTTGTGCTATGCAGCATCAGTCACCTTCCATCACTACAAAGGGCTATGACCCAACGATCATATATAAAAGACATTTTCTACCAGAAATTAATTAAATATGATAATGGAAGTTTTGATGCTTGCAGGCATCTGTGCTCCAACAAACCCACTTTCACTTATACCAAATAGATACATCTATAATCAGTAAAAGAGGGACAAGGCTACTGCCCATGCAATTCTACTGCCTGGCCTAGGTCGGTGGTAGTCATTACACCGACCACCACAAACCCGATAACACTTATCCCGACAAGGATTGGGTGACCGTCTGTTTCCTGATTCAGTGTAATCCCGATTATTTATTAAACTGATTTGCAAGAATTCCGATCACATGACATGCCGGCACCTGTAAATGACGTAACTTTTAAAAGTGACAGTATTATTTCTGGTCTTAAAGGGGTAATTTTAGGAAGCGCCGCCTCTATAATTTAAAACCCTTTCCCTTGATTGTAGCACTCTTCTCACTATTGGCTGTTGGATGTGATTATGTGAAAAAAATGAGGTTAAAAAATAAAGATGTTAAGACTTCCAGGAGAAGTGAAAGCTTTGTGGGCCATGCTTGTGCTCATTTCAATAGACTGTAAGCTTTCACAAGAAGGACCATCTCTACCTTTCATCCGATTGGTGCACATTCTCCATCAGCCAAGTATTTGTTCTGTTTCAATGTATAATTTGTTTTTTGTATTTTGCTCTAGCGAATGTCCGGCACTGTGGAGTATGTTGGTGCTTTACAATTAAACAAAGATGATGATGAGGGTGAAGATACATTTTTGTGAGAGATAATATTAAGCTATGTGCTAGTATTTCAATTTCCCAGAGATTAGTCTCATGTGGGTATCTCTGCTACCAGAATTTACAATAAGACTTCCTACTGCTACCAAAGCATTTTAGGAGTTGTAGTTCAACATAGACAGGATTTTGGTTTCCTAACCTAAGCTGAAACTAGACAAGTAGATACAGACATGTGATACACACACGTTTTTCATTTTATATGATAGTACTGTAGTAATATATCCCATGAAACATTACTGAGCAGGGATGCGATCCTGCTGGGCTTATGAAAGGGGTTACAGCTGCTCATTTCAATGTGTTATCAGTCTCTCCTGTTGCATTACTTTGTATTTGCCCACTGCTCACTGTAAACAGTAATACCATTTGCTTAGTGTATTTCAGAATATAGCCAATGCATAGACCTTAATCCCCCTTCCATGTCAGCCCTGTGTGTGGCCCAATTCCAAGTGTTTATTCATCCGCAGAATCAATTTCACTATGCTAACCTTCCGGAGACAAAGCGTCCATAAACATGGCACCTGCATTAAAGGGGCAGTGCCATCGCTAACTGCAGAACGACTAGTCGCTACCACCTCTAAACATCTTGTCAGAGCATTTCTACTTTGCTGGGAATATTCCATCGCGATATAAAACATTTTAAACACCCAGGAAAGCTTACACTGTGTTAGATGTATTATTCACAGCTGAACAAACATGAAGAAGTCAGGAGCACACTTGGTTCCACTCTTTGCGGTTTATTTCATTTTACAGTTTGCATTTCTGATAATAATAAGAAAAATTCATATAGTACTTGAATTATTTATAACCAGTCCCTTATGACATATTCCCTAGATAAACCATTGTAAAACAAGGCACTGCCATTAAATTCCATGGTAATTTCATGCTTTATCATGTTAATCATACAGTAATAAATCAATAAAAAGATATATGCAAGTCACAGTATGACTAAACTGGCATGATCAGTAGATATTATCATACAGCCCACCTTCCGTCTACAATATATATCAATTAGAATGACATAGATTGCAAGGCCATCTGCATACAAGGGGAAATGTGAGTTGAATGACAAATGTTATTTCTGCTTAGTATCGTATTTTGTAATGAGAACATTTACATCAATCCAGTGGAATGAAAAATACTAAAAGTTTAGGGGCCACTTACTAGCTCTGCTATTGTGCTAAAGTCATTTCCCCACATCATGATCTTCTTCAGACCAAAACCAAAACTAACTTATCTTTAGCATCTCATTTTACATTCCTGAATTATATATACATTGCTTTTATCCAGAGTAGCTGACAAAACAATTTTGTTGCCTAAGTTAATCAATATGCAGCCAGAGGGCTTGTTGTAGAGTCGGATGCAAGTCCAACTGAACAGTGCAAAAAGCACTTTTGGCCTTGGATTTGTCTGAGTTTGCTCTTGGAGACAGATCTCCCTCTTGCGCCTCTCTGAACTTAGAAAGGTGTGCGAGAGGGAAGTTGGTGAGCGAGCCTAGCAATGTAAAGGTGTGTTCGTGTACTTTACATGCTATGCTGAGTTGAAAGCAGCCGCAGATAGGTCTCTAGGAGACATTTTTTTTGTGGGTGCTTTCTGCAGGTACAACAGACCTCAATGTATTAAAAAAAGAATTAAAGAAATGATTTAATTTAAAAATAAAAGGTGTTCATCCCCTCCCAAACAGCTTAACACACCATAGTGCTGTTTGTGGCCCTTTCTGTCTTGCCTTACACTGGCTCCCCTTCCCCTAAAGAATTACTTTCAAACTCCTCACCCTCACTTACAAGACTCTCTCCCACTCAACTGACCCTTATATCTCCAACCTCCTCTCCATTCATACTCCCTCTGACTCCCTGCGCTCGGCCAATGACCGTCGCCTCTCCTCCACCCTGATCACCTCTTCACATTCTGGAATGACCTTCCACATTCCATCCGACTGTCCCCTAATTTGTGCTCCTTCAAATGGGTACTTGAAACTCTCCTCTTCCTCAAAGCCTACCAGCCATCCACCTAACCCTCTCTCCATGTTCTCTTCACCTCTCTCTTACCTGTCCCTTCTCGCTCCTCCTGCGCTTGATCCCTACTGACTCCGTTTGTGCCTGTGTCTGTTTTCCCTCTGCTTAGGATGTAAGCTCTTATGAGCAGCGCCCTCTTCCCTCCTGTCTCTACCATTTCTTCTGCTCCAGCCTCACTATAATTATTATGCCTGAAACTCCGGAAGTCTTGGTAATACTTTATTGTTCTGTTTTACCCTGTATGGTTTACTGTTTTGTATTGTGTACGTCACTGCGGAAATCTTGTGGCGGCTTATAAATAAATAATCATAATGGGGGAAATAAGCACATTTTGTTTTACATTCATTTATTTATTCAGTAATCTGCTTTACAGGGCTGATATGACTGATACACCTAACTGTATAATGCACCCTGGCCCATTAGGCAGATTAAGAAGTGTGTTTGTGCAATTTGCATAGTAGTCTGAGTTGCACGGATCTAAAGATACGTTTGACTTGAAATACTGTGTAAATTACGGAAGGCAAATTACACTTACGAGTTAAGTGTACATTGCATCCGCCTCTACATCAGGCCCACACTGAGTAGCATTTTCTTTCTATTCATGGACCCTACAGCAATCACATGGGCTACTTAGACTACAGTTACACGATGATGCCACTAAATGATGCTCATAATTTCTTTTGGGATATTGTCACTTTCTGTGGTTCATTCCATATTCTGTGTGTGTTTGGAACACAATGTACTTGAATGACAGAAAGAAATAAGAAAAAAATATGTTCCCGAGCTCCATACCTTCAATTTATAGTTAACTATCTCACAACTCTTTTCACATTCTCCAAACTGGAACAGATTTTATAGGGAAATGAAGACAAATTCTCCATATGGCAACATATTTACAGCTCCCTTCAAAACACAGGAATATTATACATCAGGTCTGAATGCTTTTTTTATGTATCCAAATTCCCCATATTTCATATACCAGAATTATCTACTATGTTTCTTGAAGGCGTGGAAAACTGGGAGGACACATACTGAAGAATTGATGCCTGGTATCATTGGTAAGTATGACTATCAACTATACCGAATATGTCGATCAATACAAATCTAAAATAATTGAAATACTTAATATGTACATGTATTAACTAACAACAGTGAAGGCAGCCATATTGTGGCCTGAACCGGCTATGCCACTAGTTCGTAAGGAATAGATAGTTTGCGTTCCCTATGGCTATTTGTTTTCATAAACAGGGCTCCACTATATGCAGGTGATGGGTACACTTAACTTTCAAGTTTATTTAACTAGATACAGTAATTTAATGGCAGAAAGTAATGGAAACCCCATTTGAGCACAGAAAAGTTAAACAATGGCTTGCCTCAGCAGAAGTACACCTGTAGCCATCGGAAGCAAAGCCGGAGTATACAACAACATAACTAGAATATTTTGACATGTTTAAAAAATACACATTATGTAAACAAATATATATATACATATATATATATACATATATATATATATATATATATATATATATATATATACTTATTCACTTAACATGTATTGTTTAAACATGTCACAATATTCTATTTATGTTAGCTATTTAAATAAATATATATATATATATATAATTGTATAGCATAATTGTAAGGTATTAAAAAAAAAGTTTTTTTAACTTTTTTAATGAGTAAAGTCTTTTTGTCCCTGTTTTGAACATATATGTATTTTTGTTAATTAGGGGTCTCAATGCACAGGGAGTCAACATTCTTTTTTACAGCAGTCAACAGAGGCTCTTTACTTGACATCTCTACTTCTGTTAATAACTTGGCAGTGAAACGGCTTTACTGGTACCTACGTTGATTGCCTGAACTTTCTCCCCTTGCAATGTGTAAATGTGTGATTTGTATCCAAGGTTTACAAAATTCAGTTGCGGTTTGCAGGGTGTTTTCTTGCTATTTGACATGTGGTTTTGCCTTTAGTAAATAGCACGGTTTAGAAACCGTACATCAAATAGTAAGACAACCTGCGGTTTGGTGAAAGCACACCTTGAGAGTTAAATAATGGAAGAAGAAGGATCTGAACCCACACCAAGTAGTGGCATTAGGCTTCTGTTAAACTGAATGCAGTGTCAAATTAACCTCTATATTTAACATACATCCACCTGTACAGTCATAAACTATACAACGAATCAGTGCTTGTCAGAATAGAGAAAGGTGAAAAAAGGTAGCAACAGATGATATTTCTGCTGCATTTTTTCCTCCACTGTTTTGCTTTTTAAACATGTCTTATTGAAATGAATGGGCTCTGCCTAGAGGGTGTTGCACAGAGCATATTTTATGCTCTGACAGTTGTTAAAAATCTGCGAGCAGCGTCTAGGGACAACATAAAAAAAAAAATCACAAGCAGACAAGTGCTTTAGAGAAGTCTGTTATATTTTCTACACCTGTCGCATGATCTATTAAACACATACTTGCCAACTTGTGAAGTCTCCCTTGCAGGAGGTAAGATCTCGTTAGCAATTTCAGGGTCATTTGGCCACACCCCTAAACTGACACTATCCTTTCAGCCTATCACAGAAGGGGGCGGGGCCACGATTATACGTGAATCTCATCACTAAACTCTGCCCCCACCACTTAACCAACGAAACTGGCCAGGAACCGGAGGTTGCCCTGCTCTGGGAAGGCTCCCATAAATTCAGGAGTCTCCTGGACATTTCATGAGAGTAGGCATCTATGATTAAACAGCTGTTGAAATTGGGGTTAGATACTATATAGAAATTTTTAAGCAGCGTTTCACCTGCCAGCCGGCAAATGCTGCTGAAACAGCTTTCCCTAGCCATTTCTCTGCTTTATGAAAATCTCTTATGACAACACTTTAAACTTTTGTGTCATTGAATGCCCCCCTTTATAGTGGTATTCTTTAATACCTGTATATATTTTGTAACATTTTTCTTTTTGAATAAGGTCTGGGAGATACATTAATCAAATGATATGGCTTTATGTTTGTTCTCATCACAAGTGTTATCATATTGTAGTATTGTCCTGCTCCATGTTACAGTTCTATAATATATTAATATCTGATATATAAATCCTGGAATATATGTAGCGAGGTGTTGCCAAACCTCCTCAAGTAGAATCCATAAAAAATGTAACAATATCTATGTACATGTATGTTGATTGTATTTACAGTTGAATGCTTCTCTTTCTTTATAAAAAAAACTTTAATGTATGATTGATGTCTGGACATCTTCAATAAAAATGTTTTAAAAAAAAAATAAATGATATGGCTTTATAAAGATTATCAAGTATTTGACCATTATTCATGATGATTGGACATTGGGAGGGGGGACACTGCATCATTGGTGTCTATGGTTGATATTTCATGTACAGCAGAGTAAAATATAACAGAAGCTCCAGTTTAGTTTAATAAATTGAATTATAGGCAGAAAGCAATTGATTAAAGTCCTAATGAATGCATGAAAAGTGCTCATGCATTTTTTGAAGCACTAAGCAGAAGTTCAATGAAGGCAATTTTGCTCAATACATGTAAAATGCAGAATACCTGCACTGGTGGAGTCACATGGACAACACTGACCTGAAAACAATTACAATAGGTGCAGAGACTTCAGTATAATGCACTTCAAATACAACAAAGAGAATTCATACCAACACAAAGTCCCATCGGAGCCTCGTGTGATATGCACTTCTGGGTACTAAGGTAAGTAAAACATCACTGATGGAGTGCCAGCAAAAATCAGCAATGTTCTACTATCCTAACATCCTTGTAAGGCTCATCATGTGAGGCTCGATCGAACTGTGCGTGCAATTGAGTCGTCCCCCCCCCCCCCCCATCAGTTCTTTTTGGCTGATATGATTCCATGAGTAAGCTATGTTTGGGCAATAAGAAAAATGAGTTAACTTTCACAATGTTCCTCGAAAGAGACTAAACTTTTTTTTATCTGTAGCTGCCAGCACTTTCTTTCCCTCCCTTAAACTAAATAGCTCACTCTCGCCTGTCCACATTCATAAAGCTAAGAATCTGTAAACAAATAGAAGAAAAGCCATTAACTGCGAAGGGAGGAAAAAATCTCATTACACCACAAGCAATAGAAATATATTTGCACTGGTGCATTGTTACAATACAGTGTAAGTGACAGTCAAATTTGTAACCAGGGCAACCACTGTCACAATGGATTCTGCCATTTTCCCAAGTACGAGTAGGGCTGTCAAAAAATAACCAGAAGCCATTAGCCCCCTACACTGCTTCCATAGTTATCTTTGCATAACGTTTAATGGACTTCTCAAAAGTTTAACCTTTTTGCTGGCGCTTGCAAAAAAAAGTGTCTAAAATGCTGTTGAAATTAACCAACAGATAGAAAAGACTAATGAGACAATACATGCCTAAATTTCTCTCATTTGTGAATTCATTAAACTGAGATGCAGGATACATAAATTCTGAGGGAGTAAGTAGAAAATACTGAGATACGGCATAATACTGGTTTCAAAAAATGTCAAAATTAGAATTTCCACAAGGCCACATCTTCTAAATTACACAGCTTGTACAGCCAAGTATAGCAAGAGTTAGCATACACAATGACTCAGGTCAATGACTCAAAATGTTGTGCCTTGCAGTCTATAGACGGTAGACCTCGCTGTGCAGAACGTGCAGAGTATCAGGTGGTTACCAAGGGGATATTCTGTTGAAATTAATCTTGGAAGCTAAAGTGATACACATTGGTAATCATAATGACTAACAATTGATTAAACTATTTAGCCTCTGCAAAAGCCAGCATGCACTGCTTCAACAAAAGCAGGTGCTGCACGTGCAGCCTGGGGGGGGGGGGGGGGTGTGACTGAGTCGTCCCTCTTCCCCTACCACAATCCCGCTCTGATGAGGCCACTGTGCTGCCCTAACTAATCACCACTGCTGGGCCACCAGGGGAAGACCCTCTCGTTGCCTCTGATCATCGTGTCTGACAACTAGGCACAAATGCACTGTGTAGATTGATTGATTCATACACAGGAGCAGGACCACTGTAGTCCCAGTGAAGTGTCCATTATAGCTCCATTATAGCTCCCACCAGAATATGAATAACACAGATCATCCACTCACCATCAAATAATCAAAATTGAGCCTGCTCCCAAGTATATAAAGTTGAACCATACCTTGTGCCAAGTCTAAAATGGAGAGCAATATTTAATGCCAGACCTAATTTACACATCCATACCTCTTGCCATGTCTAGTTCACAGAGTCATATATGTTGCTCAGACTAATATGCAGATCCATATCTGTTGCCTAGTCTAATATGGAGACCCATACATGGTGTATAACATGCAAAGCCTTATCTTGTGACATGTCTAATACAAAAATCCTTATCTGGTGACCAGTTTAATATACAGACTCATATCTGGTGCCAAGTCTAATATGCAAAATCATATCCAGGGCTAAGTGTAAAATGCAGAATCATATCTATTGCTCAGTCTAATATGCAGACCCAGATCTGGTACTGAATCTACATGCAGAATCATGTTTAGTGTCAAGTCTAATATGTGAAAGCATATTTGGTGCCAGGGGGAGGGTGGGCTGGGGGCAAGGGGCATGTATCCCCCGGGCCGGACCTGTATTGGGCTACCTTGAGTTGGGTCACTGGGCCACCTGCATTCTTTTCCTTTAAAATGACCTAAGGCTTCTGTACAGCAGATCAGGCTGCTGAGTGGAGCCTTGCCCCCCTTTCCTGGGCTAAAATTTGGCAGCCCACCTCCGTCTGGTTCAAGCCTAATACACATGGCAGGCTTGCATATTATACAGTTGGGAAATATGCAAATCTTTAGCCACCCAGACAGCACATAGAACAAGTCAACTAAAGACTTCAGTATGAAACCACTCAAACAAGTCCAACCTCTAAAAGTCATAATTAACCCCTTAAATTAAAACATAATGTTACTGTTACATCTACTGTTCCACCTCCCATGCCAATAACTGTAGAATGATAAAGGTCTCTTCTCAGTAAAGAGCCCTTTTGCCTGACTGACCTCATTTCAGACTAATAGATCAGAAATAATAATAAACAATTAATATTTTCATTTTATTTCTGGATTGGAATGTATCAAACAAAAACATTCTGATCTTTTCGTCTGTAATTAGCCTTGAGCTAATGATGTGAGAGCACCCACTCTAACTGCCAAACACAATAGTGAAAGAATTGGATATACTGAGATAAATAGATTTTTGGTAATAGAGGTAGATCCCTTTCCAGTGCGGATAAATCCATTACATAAATGTAACCAAGCTTTTGCTTGACAGTCCTGACAGTCACAGGAGAGCCATTCATTTTATTGAGGTGGTACTTCCCATATGGGGCAAGTCCACAGGATAGAATAGAGTATGATATATTTAAACAACTGCTATAGAGACATTTATTAACCATCAATGCCTTACAAATTCTGTTAAACATCCTATAACCTTCCCTCTCCTCAGCTTTCTGCATAAAGCTTTCCTAGTACATGTGCTATTTATATATTACGCAATGATCTTGCTATTCTTTCTCTAGAATTAGGTTTAATGTATTATACAGTCCCCAGAGCTGGACTGGAAGGCTCCTGATGTCTCTTTATTGGTCTCTGAACAGTGATGGAATTAAACTTATGGAACATCAGCTCTGAAGACTCCGGCTATGTGTGTACATAATATATAACCGTCTTCACTACTCTGCTCCAGGACTCACTTCATACCTTAATATGGAGAAGGTTACAGGTCATTAGGGATTGCAACTAAAAGTGTTCATTCTTCAGATATGGAGACTGAGAGTATTAAATTGCCTCCATAAATCATAGCAAGGACTTTACACTCAACAAATCTTAAGAAAAATAAAGTTGGCTGTGGTCAGAAAGCTAAATTATGTCAGTCAACTGTTTTTACCTCAGTCTTGACATGGCAAACGTTTCCTGTTAGTCTCAAAATTGACATTAAGGTGGTTGCATATGGCTGGACAGGTCTGACGACCACTTACTTTGCCAAGTTCACTAACAGATAAATTAGGGTGAACAAGCAGTGCACTTAAAGAAAATAAGAAGATAATTATTTTAATGTGGAAGTCTGTACATGACAACATCTGGAAGTGCTCTCACATGAATGTTTATAGGGGAGGTGCAGCACACAAAGTGCACTGGGTACAGAGAAATGCATGGATCCATGGACAGAAAGGGCCTGAGCCAAGCAAAGAAAAGGAACAACTTTGCACCTGGACAAACCATGCTACATGCAAGGGGTACAAATTGACTTATTTTTTGCATGCAATGGAAAGGCTGACTGCTTTTTTCATGTAGCACACAAATAAGTGATAGCTTTATTTTTACACTGAAATTAAGTTGATCTATGACATGCCCTACCCCAACTATAAATCTGTCCCTACACTTTAAATTTACCTCCCCCTTTACTGCAACATGGTTTTGCCAAGGTGCAACTTTGCTCCTTTTCTTTGCTTTGCTCCTAACTCAAAATCAGGCCCAAAGTGCTAAACCAGGAGCAACACAGCTACACTTATATGTGATCCAACATCTGGAAGTAAATGATTCCCAAGTTGTAGAGATAAATTGCAGTCAGGGAAAAAAAATACACAAACTTGATATTGGCAATATCACAGCACAGTAAGCAGCAAGGTAACAGTATTACTGTGGTAGGGTGAATGTGTTACACATGGGAACTGACATACGTATACATCATTCCTAATATATATAAGAAGACTATTGAAACACGAGGTTGGGGGGGGTCGGATTAACGACCAGATTATTGCGTGCTTTGGAGGGTGATTTTGCTAGTTTGCAAACCTCTAAACTGCTTTTGGGTTAGGTCAAACTGCATGAACATCCAGCTTAACAGGCTGAGCGACTGCCACTCTGACAGGGTTACTTGTCTAAAAGCAAAATAAATTAAGTGGAAAAAAGTTACCTCTTCCCCTTAAAATAACTAAACAGCCCAAACTGCTCCACACCCTCACCTAGAATGCTGAATAGCACCTGGCGCCTCCTGGTACCTCTATCAGTTGCATAACAGGGTAAAAAGTTTAAAAGTAGAATGGTAACCTATTACAGCACTACAAGTGCCAGCATACACTGAAAGCCCATGAGCCAGCATGCCCTTGGGTCAAGGGGACAATACGGTTCAACGTAAGTGGCCCCCAATACAATAAAAAGAAATCCCCCAATAAATACTTACCTACAATCTTCTTTCTATCTTGGTCTGTTATCATTTCAATGGAAATCTTGTAATCCTTTAGGTTAAAAAAATTAAGAAAAAAAAAACCACATGGAGTGAACAGACCATTCCCAAGAAGCATACTCTGCAACATGACGCTAGCTTGGGTAAGCCTGGCTAGTAAAATTCCACACAGTCACACTGTTTTACACCCTAGAGCAATCCAAAGAGAATGAGGTCTGAGCAGCTGTAAACAATACACCTGTACAGCCTGACCCTGAAACAACCCAATCCATATAATCTGGTCATAGATCTGGCTATTTGGTGATTGGGTTTGACAATTAAGACACACTGGGGGGAATTCAATTGGCCTCATTACTGTTAAAAATAACACGGATGGTGCACCATTACCATTAATACGGTAATTTTAACCAGATTTCTGCTCAGAAATCATCGTTAAACATTACCTTAATAACGGTAATAATGTGCACTATTACTGTAGTAACAGTAATAGTGAGTCTGCGTTACTCAGGCCACGTTACTTTCGGCAATAATGTGGCCAATTGAATTCTGCCCCTAGTGTGTGATCATCTTCAAAAGTACGCATTTCAGAAATAATGTTACCATACCCTTTAGTCAACTAAAATGTTTAAATTTCATGGCATACATTTATAAGAGGAAAAAGTGGTCCAATAGGGCAAGAACAGTAGTTAAAACACATGGGACTACCCTTATACACACATGGGAAGCAATGGGAAGCAACATTTTCAGTCATGGGTGTGCTTCATGAAGCAAAAGGATGATTGACAGCTTACTTCCTAATACACTGTACAGGAGCCAGGGGCTTCCGAGAACTGGCATTTATGATGGACAAGTGACCTCCAATGATTGTCCAAATCATTCATATCAAAGAACAATTCCACTCTTTACACTAAGGAAATACTTCAGCTGAAAGCATAAAGGATAAAAGGTCATGACATATAGATGTAGGGGATGTTACAGAGCAGGAAAAGGATGAAGGACTATGACATGGAGACATATTTAATTTGCAACCAATTTAAAAAACAAATTGTTATATTTTTGCATTATATTGTTGCATAAATTAACTCTTCACTATCATAATGACGGAAACCATATTTCTTCTATTTCTGGCATTTGGGCTGTTCTTTTATTAATGAAGACAATGAAGGTCCAAGGGAGGTAGAGTTACATGTCTAGACTCGGTAAGCCCACCTCCTCCTCTCACTACATATGTTGTTTCCTGGATCCAGGAAGTATACAGTCAGTTGGTTGCATCATGCCAAAAGCACATCTACAAGAACAGGAGCTGTAATGCCACATGATGGCACAGTGGTTAGTGTTGGGGTCGTGGGTTTGATTCCCACCATGACCCTATCTGTGCAAAGTTTGTATATTCTCCTTGAATTACATGCATTTCCTCCCACAAAGTCTATAAACATACTGTATTGTAACTGGCTTCTGCCAGAAATGGCTGGGCTGACGTGAATGATTCCATACAATGGCAGCAAGCACACCTATTTCCTCTGTTGTTGATATTACATCATCATTCATTCTGTTTTGGGATTTTTGTGTTTCACATACATTATTTTTACATTTTTGTGCATTAAATTTAAGTTTACACACTTTAGTACTTTCCTCTGTTTTCTCTAATTTATTTAAATGTTTGCATCATCCTCAACACGACATACACTTCCTTGTAGACTACAAGTAATATCACTAATGAGTACAAAACAGGACCCAGAACCCAAGGATGCTAAATAATAGAGTTACTCCATTAGTTACCAGACATTCATCTGAGCTTATACCATTGACTACCATGATAACTTGTTTCCTGTGCTTTATCCAAACCTTTATCCATTGAACTAATCCAGCGATAGAAAACTTCCTTGCTGCAATTTAGCAATACATTTTTCCTGGGCAGTTCTGTAACCTCTGGTGAAACCAGCTGGCAGCGGTAGCCCTGACCTTACCACCTCACCATTCCACTGCAGGAGATTTGATATGGGATTCTTTCTGTTTATAGATAGGCCCCCAAGTAAGCTATATTCACGTATCCACCCTGATCTACAGCATGAAGTTGATGATGCAATCGTCAAGCTCCGCCAACCACCTCTTTTACTAACTTGCCTCCACATCACCCGGAGGGAATGCAGGCTAGTATCGTTTATTGGTGATTGATGTCATTTGTTTGCAGAGATTCCTGAGTATGAAAGACTTACTGCAAAAACAGGAGGCATTTATCACAGTAATGATTGGAGCTACTTTGCTGCCTAGTAGACGATTACTGTACTCCTGTCATACACATTTATGTGTTAGTTTTCAATCACCAGAAGAAGTTGTTATATATCACTTAGCTTGGTTTAAACACTAGTAGATAATAAATGTTAGGGTTTTCTTTAAAGTTTGCTCTCCAGTGTGTAAGTAATTCTAATTACTTTTTTGACCTATATATGTCGTCAACATCATTGCAAGTTTAAACTCAAAATGCTATGCTCCTTTTCCCTAATGTTTCTCTCTCATGAAAATTACTTTCCCCTCTCATATGTGGTGCAACTGAGCAGACATGGATGTAGCTGCTTAATTATTAATCAACGTTAGTCATTTACAACCGGATGACATAATGCAATGGACTGTAAACTCTGTTTTCCCTCGTTCCCTTGGCGCCACTGCACAGTCCCTTGTAACTCAGGATGTCAAGTTTTGTGGAGGTGCAAGAAATGTATCTGAATAAGTGCATCAAGGCATTCCCAATGCATTCCAGCAAAAGGCTAAGAGTAAAACAATATTTATATGTACCCCATATTTAAATGTGATAAAAAGGGTGGCAGATCTCAAAGGCAAGGTCCAAGAGACAAGTGTGAGTGTCCTGACAAAGTGATTTGTATCATCATAGCCACTTCCTCACTGCACAATGAAAAGTTTTGTGTCATCACACAACAGGGGTCATCAAGAGCCCACCCCAGCCACTTCACAAGAAAGTGAAGCGGGATCTGGGAGGGAAGCCCACTAAGCTGGTACATTCTTGAGTCTCTCGAACATTCTGAGAGAGTAGGCCATTACCTTTTTTTATCTTTGCAGACTGGATCATGGTGTACAGAGTGCGATAAAGCACTAAACTTTGTTAAATGGCCACAAATGACTATGACACTGCTTAACTCTGTATAGTAAGAAAAAAATACTCAACATCATGCTAACTTTTGAAGGATGCTATTGGTGCCACCACATGGGGCCCCAGGCTTAATGCCCTTCTCCTGACCATTTCTCTCTAACATGTAACTGAACTGCTCCGCCTCCCTTAGTGGAGCCCTGGGATCTGGACACTGAAATAGTTTTTCCTGGGGCCCAGCACTGCTGTAGGACAACCTGTGTGGGTGTGACCACAAATACTGATAGAGTAGAGAGATTGTAGGTTCCGATTGGTCCATGGGCTCACTCCCCTCTCTTCTGTCAGACATATTCAGCATTAGCAGAGCCCTCTTCAGTGGGTTAGGGTGGCTGACTGTTTTTTCACGCAGCACACAAATATCAACTTTAAATTTCAGTGTACAAATAAGCTATCAAGTATTTGTGTGCTACATGAAAAAACAGTCAGTATTTAACTTATGTGCAAAACAGAACACTAATTTTCACCCCTTGCATTGTAACATGGTTTTTGTCCAGGAGACTGAAATAAGAAGTTTCTTAAATTAAGATCCTTAATGAATCAGGCCCCTCATCTTATAATACACCATCACATTTTTGTATGCAGGAGCAATGCAAGGTGTGTCCTTAGATCTACCAGACTTCTCCCATCAGAACGATTCCCTATTAGGCTTGATATCATACAGCAGATATACTACTCCTTCTAGTGTACGAATGAAAGTTGCAAAAAAAAATCATTTTAAAATATGCCTAAAACATACGGACAATCAATGCAAAAAGAACCTATCAGCATCAGAGGCGAATTCGCAATCAGCCACTCTGTAGCAGCTGGCTGGCGCTGGTGACCGTCATCATCATCATCATCTTCAGCGTGTATTTGCACCAGTCCTCTAGTAGTTGCAAAAGATACAGCTCCTGACAGGTGTACATGCTGTTCTAGTCTGCCTCAGCCGCATTTGTGTCAACACGCCCTTACTGTTAGACCAAAACCTTCCCTCCCCCTTTCTGCCTCTCCAGACATAAGGAGCCACAACTGTCAGAAGCATGCAACTCTTCCTGCGTGCATATATGTACGATCTCAATGTAGGCATGTGCAGTGCACATTTCATTAATTTACGCTACACAAAGCGTATACATCCAACTCAGCATCAGGCCCATGATGTCACAAAACACCATTTGTAATGCAGGTTTGCATTTTTTGCAGCATCATAAACTTACGTTACTGACACAATTTAATTTGCCATTAAAGTAATGTAACACTGGAAGAATACGATCATTACAACTTCGGAGCCCAACACATACTTTTGAGAGACAATGGAAGTATGTGCCCATAAAATGAGACCCAATAAAAGTTCCAGTTAAAATGGAAGAAGGAAACTTAAGTCTAAAAGAGAAGGACAAGAAAAGGAGGAGAAATTTTGGTACGTAATCTGGGATTTGCAGTTCCCATGAATATTGTACACTTTTACACTTACACTTGGCATTTGGGGAGTTGGACAATAAATTACATACAGCTGGCGCCAATGTGCCCAAATAGCCGATATTTGTCATGTCTTCTGGTCATGTCCGGTGCTGCGGCCGCTGTGGGGCGAGGTATTTGCTTTGATCTCAACTGTCTTAAAGACTCCTGTTGCTCCAGACCCAGCCCTAGCTCTTCTTCATGTCTACCCGACTTCCATTTCAAAGCAGGATCGCTACCTCTTGGGCCACATATTGATAGCTGCTAGAGCAGCAATAGCACAAGACTGGAAGTCTCAGGTTCCCCCGGCCACTACCTGTATCACTTCTAAGATACAGTATAGCTTTGAGATGGAAACAACAGATATGCCCTATTCCTCATCTGCATCAGCTCCCATCATGAGATGGTTTAGGTGGCATGAGTACACCACAGATGGCCCTGGGGCTCCTCAGGATATTCCTGATTTCCCAACAGCTCACTCTCCAGCGGCTCTTATAGAATCCCCCAGCCTGTCGATCAGCTTTTACCCCCTGGTGACCCTCCCATGGTGGAGGCATCTTCAGATTATCAAAATGTAGGCTGATATGTCTTGTTATATTTTCCTATGTTTAAATGTACATTGTTGATATTGTGTGCCTTATCTTAATTGAGTGATCCCTTTCCCCCTGCTGGGGATTACTTATGTGTCTCCCTGTGTTTGTATTTTCTTTTCCCCTCTTTTTTTTCTGCACCCCATATAACTTTGAAAATGTTGAATAAAAATATTGATGCGAAAAAAAAAAAAGACACACAAAGTGCAGACATCACTGGTAAAATTCATTGCTAGAGATTTAAAAGGAAAATTAGATCGGTATATTTTGCAAACAGCCCAACTCAGCAACATTACAACAGATCAAAAGGTAACGTGATCACCAGCAGACTAATATTTTGCAACTTTCATACAGCTTATAACCATGCTTTGTATTAAACCCATAAACCAGGGGTTTCTGCAAAAACTTTTCCTTAATATTGTGCTGTAATATTTATGGTTTCTTCTGTTTCAAAAGGTCATTTTAAACAAGTTTGCTTATTGTAGGAGGCTTAGAGGAGCAGAGCACTATGTCCTAGGCTGCACAGGGTTTAAAAGAGATTCAAAGAAAAAACAAACTATGTCATGCAGTCATGGGCAACAATACTGCCACCCTTGTACTTTTTTAACTTACAATTTTCTCAAAACATAAGGTGAAATTAACAACAGTATTTAATCTCCACCAGTGATCAAAGTGGACATTTGAAGTGTCGGTATTGAAATTGTAGTGAATGGAGGCAGTAGGAGAAAGGGTGGCATGACATACCACCATATACCAGACCACTTCGACCACTGGCCTCCACAATTCCCTCTCTTTTAATATACAGAACCTTTGTTTTTGATTCTGAATGTAATACCTTATATATATATCCTTTTAAATCAGAATTTAAAAGAAATGGCATTGAAAAAATGACTGACACCCTAGACTTAATATTTGGTAGCACCGACACTTCCTGTAGTCATGGATGAGCTTCCTGCATCTATTTACTGACAGTTTGATCCTTCTTGTGCAAACTGCTCCAGTTCTCCTAGATTTGAAGGATGTCTTCTCCAAACTGCAGTTTTCAGATCTCTCCACAGATTTTCTGTGGGATTGTCACCTGGACTCATTGTTGGCCACTTCAGAATAGTCCACATGCTGTCTTTAACCATTCCTGCCTGCTTTCTGAAATGTATTTGGGGTCATTGTCCTACTGAAAGACCCATGATCTTCAATGAAGATCCAGCTTTCTGACACTGGGTTCAACATCGCACTCCAAAATGGCCTGGAAATCTCCAGATACCATGATGCCATGCATATGTTGAAGGCACTCAGTACCAGATGCAGCACAGCAACCCCAAACATTCCACCATGTTTGACTGTAGGGAAGGTGTTATTTTTATTTAGCTTTCTGTAAATATAGGGATGTGCTTTACCACAAAAAGCTCTAATTTGGTCTTAACTGTCCACAGGACATTCTCCCACAAGGAATTTGGCTTGTTCAAGTGTGTTTTGGCAA
>NW_027447977.1:0-19431 GCF_038048845.1 Mixophyes fleayi | reverse complement strand
TATTCATGATTCAATTCATAATTCAATTCATGATTCATGATTAAATTAATGATACATGATTCAATTCATGATTTATGATTCAATATATGATTCAATTCATGATTCATGATTTAAATCATAATTCATGATTCATGATTCAATTCATGATTCATGATTCATGATTCAATTTATGATTCATGATTCATAAATCATGATTCGATTCATGATACATGATTCGAATCATGATTTCATGAATCAATTCATGATTCATGATTCATGATTTGATTCATGATTCATGATTCATGATTCAATTCATGATTCAATTCATGATTCATGATTCAATTCATTATTCATGATTCATGATTCAATTCATGATTCATGATTCATGATTCAATTCATAATTTATGACTCAATTCATGATTCATGATTCAATTCATGATTCATCGTTTAATTCATGATTTATGATTCAATATATGATTCATTTCATGATTCATGATACATTTCATGATTCATGATTCATGATTCAATTCATGATTCATGATTCAATTCATGATTCAATTTATTATTCATTATTCATGATTCAATTCATGATTAGTGATTCAATTCATAATTCATGATTCAATTCATGATTCATGATTTATGATTCAATTCATGATTCATTATTCAATTCATGATTTATGATTCAATATATGATTCAATTCATGATTCATGATTCAAATCATGATTAATGATTCATGATTCAAATTATGATTCATGATTCAATTTATAATTCATGATTCAATTCATGATTCATGATTTTATCATGATTCCTGATTCATGATTCATGATTCATGATTCATGATTCATGATTCAATTCATGATTCATGATTCAATTCATGATTCAATTCATGATTCATGATACAATTCATTATTCATTATTCATGATTCAATTCATGATTCATGATTCATGATTCAGTTCATGATTCATGATTCAATATTTGATTCAATTCATTATTCATGATTCAAAAAATGATTTATGATTCATGATTCAAATCATGATTCATGATTCATGATTCAATTCATGATTCATGATTCAATTCATGATTCAATTCATGATTCATGATTCAATTCATGATTCATGATTCATGATTCAATTCATGATTCATTTCATGATTCATGATTCAATTCATGATATATGATTCAATTCATGATTCATGATTCATGATTCAATTCATGATTCAATTCATGATTCATGATTCAATTCATGATTCATGATTCATCTATGATTCAATTCATGATACATGATTCAATTCATGACTCATGATTCATGACTCATGATTCATGATTTAATTCATGATTCATGATTCAATTCATAAATCATTTCATGATTCATGATTCAATTCATGATTTATGATTCGATTCATGATTCTTGGATCATGAATGATGATTCATGATTTATGAATCATGATTCATGATTCATGATTCGATTCATGATTCATGATTCATGAATCATGATTTGATTCATGATTCATGATTCAATTCATGATTCATGATTCATGATTCATGATTCGATGCATAATTCATGATTCATGATTTGATTCATGATTCATGATTCATGAATCATGATTTGATTCATGATTCATGATTCATGATTCAATTCATGATTCAATTCATGATTCATGAATCATGATTCGATTCATGATTCAATTCATGATTCGATTTATGATTCATGATTTATGAATCATGATTCAATTCATGATTCATGATTCAATTCATGATTCATGATTCATGATTCATGATTCGATGCATAATTCATGATTCATGATTTGATTCATGATTCATGATTCATGAATCATGATTTGATTCATGATTCATGATTCATGATTTGTTTCATGATTCAATTCATGATTCAATTCATGAATCAAGATTTGATTCATGATTCATGATTCATTTCATGATTCATGATTCATTTCATGAATCATGATTCATGATTCAATTCATGATTCAAAATTATGATTCAATTCATGATTCATGATTCAATTCATGATTCAATTCATGATTCATGATTCATGATTCAATTCATGATTCATGATTCAATTCATGTTTCATGATTCAATTCATGATTCATGATTCAATTCATGATTCATGATTCATGATTCAATTCATAATTCAATATTCAATTCATGATTGATGATTCATAATTTAATTCATGATTCATGATTCAATTCATGATTCATGATTCATGATTCAATTCATGATTCATGATTCATTATTTGATTCATGATTCACGATTCATGATTTTATTCATGATTGCTGATTTATGATTCATGATTCATGATTCATGATTCAATTCATGATTTATTTCATGATTCATGATTCAATTCGTTATTCATGATTCATGATTCAATTCATCATTCATGATTCAATTCATGATTCATGATTCATTATTTGATTCATGATTCACGATTCATGATTTTATTCATGATTGCTGATTTATGATTCATGATTCATGATTCATGATTCAATTCATGATTTATTTCATGATTCATGATTCAATTCGTTATTCATGATTCATGATTCAATTCATCATTCATGATTCAATTCATCATTCATGATTCAATTCATGATTTATGATCCAATATATGATTAAATTCATCATTCATGATTCATGATTCAATTCACGATTCATGATTAATGATTTGATTCATGATTTATGATTTAATTCATGATTCAATTAATGATTTATGATTTATGATTAAATTCATGATTTATGATTCGATTCATGATTCATGATTCATGAATCATGATTCGATTCATGATTCATGAATCAAGATTCATGATTTATGAATCATGATTCATGATTCATGATTCGATTCATGATTCATGATTCATGAATCATGATTCGATTCATGATTCATGATTCATGATTCAATTCATGATTCATGATTAATGATTTGATTCATGATTTATGATTCAATTCATGATTCATTTAATGATTTATGATTTATGATTAAATTCATGATTTATGATTCGATTCATGATTCATGATTCATAAATCATGATTCGATTCATGATTCATGATTCATGAATCATGATTCGATCAATGATTCATGATTCATGATTCAATTCATGATTCATGATTCAATTCATGATTCAATTCATGATTCATGATTCAATTCATGATTAATGATTCATGATTCAATTCATGATTCATGATTTAATATTTGATTCAATTCATGATTCATGATTCAAATCATGATTCATGATTCTATTTATATTGATTCATGATTCAATTCATGCTTCATGATTCATGATTCAATTCATGATTCATGATTCATGATTCAATTCATGATTCATGATTCAATTCATGATTCATGATTCATGATTCAATTCATGATTCAATTCATGATTCATGATTCAATTCATGATTCATGATTCATTATTTAAGTCATGATTCATGATTCAATTCATGACTCATGATTCATGATTCATGATTCCTGATTTAATTCATGATTCATGAATCAATTCATGACTCATGATTCATGATTCATGATTCATGATTTAATTCATGATTCATGATTCAATTCATGAATCATTTCATGATTCATGATTCAATTCATGATTTATGATTTGATTCAAGATTCATGATTCATGATTCAATTCATGATTCATGATTCAATTCATAATTTATGACTCAATTCATGATTCATGATTCATGATGCAATTCATGATTCATCATTTAATTCATGATTTATGATTCAATATATGATTCATTTCATGATTCATGATTCATGATACATTTCATGATTCATGATTCATGATTCAATTCATGATTCATGATTCAATTCATGATTCAATTCATGATTCATGATTCAATTCATGATTCATGATTCAATTCATGATTCAATTCATGATTCATGATTCAATTCATGATTCATGATTCAATTCATGTTTCATGATTCAATTCATGATTCATGATTCAATTCATGATTCAATTCATGATTCATGATTCAATACATTATTCATTATTCATGATTCAATTCATGATTAGTGATTCAATTCATAATTCATGATTCAATTCATGATTCATGATTTATGATTCAATTCATGATTCATTATTCAATTCATGATTTATGATTCAATATATGATTCAATTCATGATTCATGATTCAAATCATAATTCATGATTCATGATTCATGATTTGTTTCATGATTCAATTCATGATTCATGATTCATGATTCAATTCATGATTCATGATTCATGATTCAATTCATAATTCATGATTCAATTCATGATTCATGATTCATGATTTGATTCATGATTCATGATTCAATTCATGATTCATGATTCATGATTCATGATTTGTTTCATGATTCAATTCATGATTCATGATTCATGATTCATGATTTGTTTCATGATTCAATTCACGATTCATGATTCATGATTCAATTCATGATTCATGATTCATGATTCAATTCATAATTCATGATTCAATTCATGATTCATGATTCATGATTTGATTCATGATTCATGATTCAATTCATGATTCATGATTCAATTAATGATTCATGATTCATGATTCAATTCATGATTCATGATTCAATTCATGATTCAATTCATGATTCATGATTCAATTCATGATTCATGATTCATGATTTGATTCATGATTCATGATTCATGATTCAATTCATGTTTCATGATTCAATTCATGATTCAATTCATGATTCATGATTCAATTCATGATTCATGATTCATGATTCAATTCATAATTCATGATTCAATTCATGATTCATGATTCATGATTCAAATCATAATTCATGATTCATGATTCAATTCATGATTCATGATTCATGATTCAATTCATGATTCATGATTCATTATTCGATTCATGATTCACGATTCATGATTCAATTCATGATTCATGATTCATGATTCATGATTTAATTCATTATTCAATTCATGATTCATGATTCATGATTCAATTCATGATTCATGATTCATGATTCAATTCATAATTCAATTCATGATTCATGATTAAATTAATGATACATGATTCAATTCATGATTTATGATTCAATATATGATTCAATTCATGATTCATGATTTAAATCATAATTCATGATTCATGATTCAATTCATGATTCATGATTCATGATTCAATTTATGATTCATGAATCATGATTTGATTCATGATTCATGATTCATAAATCATGATTCGATTCATGATACATGATTCATGAATCATGATTCGAATCATGATTTCATGATTCAATTCATGATTCATGATTCATGATTCATGATTTGATTCATGATTCATGATTCATGATTCAATTCATGATTCAATTCATGATTCATGATTCAATTCATTATTCATGATTCATGATTCAATTCATGATTCATGATTCAATTCATAATTTATGACTCAATTCATGATTCATGATTCATGATGCAATTCATGATTCATCATTTAATTCATGATTTATGATTCAATATATGATTCATTTCATGATTCATGATTCATGATACATTTCATGATTCATGATTCATGATTCAATTCATGATTCATGATTCAATTCATGATTCAATTCATGATTCATGATTCAATTCATGATTCATGATTCAATTCATGATTCAATTCATGATTCATGATTCAATTCATGATTCATGATTCAATTCATGTTTCATGATTCAATTCATGATTCATGATTCAATTCATGATTCAATTCATGATTCATGATTCAATACATTATTCATTATTCATGATTCAATTCATGATTAGTGATTCAATTCATAATTCATGATTCAATTCATGATTCATGATTTATGATTCAATTCATGATTCATTATTCAATTCATGATTTATGATTCAATATATGATTCAATTCATGATTCATGATTCAAATCATAATTCATGATTCATGATTCAATTCATGATTCATGATTCATGATTCAATTCATGATTCATGATTCATTATTCGATTCATGATTCACGATTCATGATTCAATTCATGATTCATGATTCATGATTCATGATTCAATTCATTATTCAATTCATGATTCATGATTCATGATTCAATTCATGATTCATGATTCATGATTCAATTCATAATTCAATTCATGATTCATGATTAAATTAATGATACATGATTCAATTCATGATTTATGATTCAATATATGATTCAATTCATGATTCATGATTTAAATCATAATTCATGATTCATGATTCAATTCATGATTCATGATTCATGATTCAATTTATGATTCATGATTCATAAATCATGATTCGATTCATGATACATGATTCATGAATCATGATTCGAATCATGATTTCATGAATCAATTCATGATTCATGATTCATGATTTGATTCATGATTCATGATTCATGATTCAATTCATGATTCAATTCATGATTCATGATTCAATTCATTATTCATGATTCATGATTCAATTCATGATTCATGATTCATGATTCAATTCATAATTTATGACTCAATTCATGATTCATGATTCAATTCATGATTCATCGTTTAATTCATGATTTATGATTCAATATATGATTCATTTCATGATTCATGATTCATGATACATTTCATGATTCATGATTCATGATTCAATTCATGATTCATGATTCAATTCATGATTCAATTCATGATTCATGATTCAATTCATGATTCATGATTCAATTCATGATTCAATTTATGATTCATGATTCAATTCATGATTCATGATTCAATTCATGTTTCATGATTCAATTCATGATTCATGATTCAATTCATGATTCAATTCATGATTCATGATTCAATTTATTATTCATTATTCATGATTCAATTCATGATTAGTGATTCAATTCATAATTCATGATTCAATTCATGATTCATGATTTATGATTCAATTCATGATTCATTATTCAATTCATGATTTATGATTCAATATATGATTCAATTCATGATTCATGATTCAAATCATGATTAATGATTCATGATTCAAATTATGATTCATGATTCAATTTATAATTCATGATTCAATTCATGATTCATGATTTTATTCATGATTCCTGATTCATGATTCATGATTCATGATTCAATTCATGATTCATGATTCAATTCATGATTCAATTCATGATTCATGATACAATTCATTATTCATTATTCATGATTCAATTCATGATTCATGATTCATGATTCAATTCATGATTCATGATTCATGATTCATGATTTTATTCATGATTCCTGATTCATGATTCATGATTCATGATTCAATTCATGATTCATGATTCAATTCATGATTCAATTCATGATTCATGATACAATTCATTATTCATTATTCATGATTCAATTCATGATTCATGATTCATGATTCAATTCATGATTCATGATTCATGATTCATGATTCAATTCATGATTCAATTCATGATTCAATTCATGATTCAATTCATGATTCATGATTCAATCCATGATTCATGATTCAATATTTGATTCAATTCATGATTCATGATTCAAATAATGATTTATGATTCATGATTCATGATTCAAATCATGATTCATGATTCATGATTCAATTCATGATTCATGATTCAATTCATGATTCAATTCATGATTCATGATTCAATTCATGATTCATGATTCATGATTCAATTCATGATTCATTTCATGATTCATGATTCAATTCATGATATATGATTCAATTCATGATTCATGATTCATGATTCAATTCATGATTCAATTCATGATTCATGATTCAATTCATGATTCATGTATGATTCAATTCATGATACATGATTCAATTCATGACTCATGATTCATGACTCATGATTCATGATTTAATTCATGATTCATGATTCAATTCATGAATCATTTCATGATTCATGATTCAATTCATGATTTATGATTCGATTCATGATTCTTGGATCATGAATGATGATTCATGATTCATGAATCATGATTTGATTCATGATTCATGATTCATGATTCAATTCATGATTCAATTCATGATTCATGAATCATGATTCGATTCATGATTAATGATTCATGAATCATGATTCAATTCATGATTCAATTCATGATTCAATTCATGATTCAATTCATGATTCGATTTATGATTCATGATTTATGAATCATGATTCAATTCATGATTCATGATTCATGATTCATGATTTGAATCATGATTCATGATTCATGATTTGTTTCATGATTCAATTCATGATTCAATTCATGAATCAAGATTTGATTCATGATTCATGATTCATTTCATGATTCATGATTCATTTCATGAATCATGATTCATGATTCAATTCATGATTCATGATTCAAAATTATGATTCAATTCATGATTCATGATTCAATTCATGATTCAATTCATGATTCATGATTCATGATTCAATTCATGATTCATGATTCAATTCATGTTTCATGATTCAATTCATGATTCATGATTCAATTCATGTTTCATGATTCAATTCATGATTCATGATTCATAATTTAATTCATGATTCATGATTCAATTCATGATTCATGATTCATGATTCAATTCATGATTCATGATTCATTATTTGATTCATGATTCACGATTCATGATTTTATTCATGATTGCTGATTTATGATTCATGATTCATGATTCATGATTCAATTCATGATTTATTTCATGATTCATGATTCAATTCGTTATTCATGATTCATGATTCAATTCATCATTCATGATTCAATTCATCATTCATGATTCAATTCATGATTTATGATTCAATATATGATTAAATTCATCATTCATGATTCATGATTCAATTCACGATTCATGATTAATGATTTGATTCATGATTTATGATTTAATTCATGATTCAATTAATGATTTATGATTTATGATTAAATTCATGATTTATGATTCATGATTCAATTCACGATTCATGATTAATGATTTGATTCATGATTTATGATTTAATTCATGATTCATGAATCAAGATTCATGATTTATGAATCATGATTCATGATTCATGATTCGATTCATGATTCATGATTCATGAATCATGATTCGATTCATGATTCATGATTCATGATTCGATTCATGATTCATGATTCATGATTCAATTCATGATTCATGATTAATGATTCAATTCATGATTTATGATTCAATTCATGATTCATTTAATGATTTATGATTTATGATTAAATTCATGATTTATGATTCGATTCATGATTCATGATTCATAAATCATGATTCGATTCATGATTCATGAATCATGATTCGATCAATGATTCATGATTCATGATTCAATTCATGATTCATGATTCAATTCATGATTCAATTCATGATTCATGATTCAATTCATGATTAATGATTCATGATTCAATTCATGATTCATGATTTAATATTTGATTCAATTCATGATTCATGATTCAAATCATGATTCATGATTCATGATTCAATTCATGATTCATGATTCATGATTCAATTCATGATTCATGATTCAATTCATGATTCATGATTCAATTCATGATTCATGATTAAATTCATGATTCATGATTTATGATTTAAGTCATGATTCATGATTCAATTCATGACTCATGATTCATGATTCATGATTCATGATTTAATTCATGATTCATGAATCAATTCATGACTCATGATTCATGATTCATGATTCATGATTTAATTCATGATTCATGATTCAATTCATGAATCATTTCATGATTCATGATTCAATTCATGATTTATGATTCGATTCAAGATTCATGATTCATGATTCAATTCATGATTCATGATTCAATTCATAATTTATGACTCAATTCATGATTCATGATTCATGATGCAATTCATGATTCATCATTTAATTCATGATTTATGATTCAATATATGATTCATTTCATGATTCATGATTCATGATACATTTCATGAATTATGATTCATGATTCAATTCATGATTCTTGATTCAATTCATGATTCAATTCATGATTCACGATTCAATTCATGATTCATGATTCAATTCATGATTCAATTCATGATTCATGATTCAATTCATGATTCATGATTCAATTCATGATTCATGATTCAATTCATGATTCAATTCATGATTCATGATTCAATACATTATTCATTATTCATGATTCAATTCATGATTAGTGATTCAATTCATAATTCATGATTCAATTCATGATTCATGATTTATGATTCAATTCATGATTCATTATTCAATTCATGATTTATGATTCAATATATGATTCAATTCATGATTCATGATTCAAATCATAATTCATGATTCATGATTCATGATTTGTTTCATGATTCAATTCATGATTCATGATTCATGAATCAATTCATAATTCATGATTCAATTCATGATTCATGATTCATGATTTGATTCATGATTCATGATTCAATTCATGATTCATGATTCATGATTCATGATTTGTTTCATGATTCAATTCATGATTCATGATTCATGATTCATGATTTGTTTCATGATTCAATTCATGATTCATGATTCATGATTCAATTCATGATTCATGATTCATGATTCAATTCATAATTCATGATTCAATTCATGATTCATGATTTGATTCATGATTCATGATTCAATTCATGATTCATGATTCAATTCATGATTCATGATTCATGATTCAATTCATGATTCATGATTCAATTCATGACTCAATTCATGATTCATGATTCAATTCATGATTCATGATTCATGATTTGATTCATGATTCATGATTCATGATTCATGATTTGTTACATGATTCAATTCATGATTCAATTCATGATTCAATTCATTATTCATGATTCAATTCATGATTCAATTCATTATTCATGATTCAATTCATGATTCATGATTCAATTCATGTTTCATGATTCAATTCATGATTCAATTCATGATTCATGATTCAATTCATGATTCATGATTCATGATTCAATTTATAATTCATGATTCAATTCATGATTCATGATTCATGATTCAAATCATAATTCATGATTCATGATTCAATTCATGATTCATGATTCATGATTCAATTCATGATTCATGATTCATTATTCGATTCATGATTCACGATTCATGATTCAATTCATGATTCATGATTCATGATTCATGATTCAATTCATTATTCAATTCATGATTCATGATTCATGATATAATTCATGATTCATGATTCATGATTCAATTCATAATTCAATTCATGATTCATGATTAAATTAATGATACATGATTCAATTCATGATTTATGATTCAATATATGATTCAATTCATGATTCATGATTTAAATCATAATTCATGATTCATGATTCAATTCATGATTCATGATTCATGATTCAATTTATGATTCATGAATCATGATTTGATTCATGATTCATGATTCATAAATCATGATTCGATTAATGATACATGATTCATGAATCATGATTCGAATCATGATTTCATGATTCAATTCATGATTCATGATTCATGATTCATGATTTGATTCATGATTCATGATTCATGATTCAATTCATGATTCAATTCATGATTCATGATTCAATTCATTATTCATGATTCATGATTCAATTCATGATTCATGATTCATGATTCAATTCATAATTTATGACTCAATTCATGATTCATGATTCATGATGCAATTCATGATTCATCATTTAATTCATGATTTATGATTCAATATATGATTCATTTCATGATTCATGATTCATGATACATTTCATGATTCATGATTCATGATTCAATTCATGATTCATGATTCAATTCATGATTCAATTCATGATTCATGATTCAATTCATGATTCATGATTCAATTCATGATTCAATTCATGATTCATGATTCAATTCATGATTCATGATTCAATTCATGTTTCATGATTCAATTCATGATTCATGATTCAATTCATGATTCAATTCATGATTCATGATTCAATACATTATTCATTATTCATGATTCAATTCATGATTAGTGATTCAATTCATAATTCATGATTCAATTCATGATTCATGATTTATGATTCAATTCATGATTCATTATTCAATTCATGATTTATGATTCAATATATGATTCAATTCATGATTCATGATTCAAATCATAATTCATGATTCATGATTCAATTCATGATTCATGATTCATGATTCAATTCATGATTCATGATTCATTATTCGATTCATGATTCACGATTCATGATTCAATTCATGATTCATGATTCATGATTCATGATTCAATTCATTATTCAATTCATGATTCATGATTCATGATTCAATTCATGATTCATGATTCATGATTCAATTCATAATTCAATTCATGATTCATGATTAAATTAATGATACATGATTCAATTCATGATTTATGATTCAATATATGATTCAATTCATGATTCATGATTTAAATCATAATTCATGATTCATGATTCAATTCATGATTCATGATTCATGATTCAATTTATGATTCATGATTCATAAATCATGATTCGATTCATGATACATGATTCATGAATCATGATTCGAATCATGATTTCATGAATCAATTCATGATTCATGATTTGATTCATGATTCATGATTCATGATTCAATTCATGATTCAATTCATGATTCATGATTCAATTCATTATTCATGATTCATGATTCAATTCATGATTCATGATTCATGATTCAATTCATAATTTATGACTCAATTCATGATTCATGATTCAATTCATGATTCATCGTTTAATTCATGATTTATGATTCAATATATGATTCATTTCATGATTCATGATTCATGATACATTTCATGATTCATGATTCATGATTCAATTCATGATTCATGATTCAATTCATGATTCAATTCATGATTCATGATTCAATTCATGATTCATGATTCAATTCATGATTCAATTTATGATTCATGATTCAATTCATGATTCATGATTCAATTCATGTTTCATGATTCAATTCATGATTCATGATTCAATTCATGATTCAATTCATGATTCATGATTCAATTTATTATTCATTATTCATGATTCAATTCATGATTAGTGATTCAATTCATAATTCATGATTCAATTCATGATTCATGATTTATGATTCAATTCATGATTCATTATTCAATTCATGATTTATGATTCAATATATGATTCAATTCATGATTCATGATTCAAATCATGATTAATGATTCATGATTCAAATTATGATTCATGATTCAATTTATAATTCATGATTCAATTCATGATTCATGATTTTATTCATGATTCCTGATTCATAATTCATGATTCATGATTCAATTCATGATTCATGATTCAATTCATGATTCAATTCATGATTCATGATACAATTCATTATTCATTATTCATGATTCAATTCATGATTCATGATTCATGATTCAATTCATGATTCATGATTCATGATTCATGATTCAATTCATGATTCAATTCATGATTCAATTCATGATTCATGATTCAATTCATGATTCATGATTCAATATTTGATTCAATTCATGATTCATGATTCAAATAATGATTTATGATTCATGATTCATGATTCAAATCATGATTCATGATTCATGATTCAATTCATGATTCATGATTCAATTCATGATTCAATTCATGATTCATGATTCAATTCATGATTCATGATTCATGATTCAATTCATGATTCATTTCATGATTCATGATTCAATTCATGATATATGATTCAATTCATGATTCATGATTCAATTCATGATTCAATTCATGATTCATGATTCAATTCATGATTCATCATTCATGTATGATTCAATTCATGATACATGATTCAATTCATGACTCATGATTCATGACTCATGATTCATGATTCAATTCATGAATCATTTCATGATTCATGATTCAATTCATGATTTATGATTCGATTCATGATTCTTTGATCATGAATGATGATTCATGATTTATGAATCATGATTCATGATTCATGATTCGATTCATGATTCATGATTCATGAATCATGATTTGATTCATGATTCATGATTCAATTCATGATTCATGATTCATGATTCGATGCATAATTCATGATTCATGATTCGATTCATGATTCATGATTCGATTCATGATTCATGATTCATGAATCATGATTTGATTCATGATTCATGATTCATGATTCAATTCATGATTCAATTCATGATTCATGAATCATGATTCGATTCATGATTAATGATTCATGAATCATGATTCAATTCATGATTCAATTCATGATTCAATTCATGATTCAATTCATGATTCGATTCATGATTCATGATTTATGAATCATGATTCAATTCATGATTCATGATTCATGATTCATGATTTGAATCATGATTCATGATTCATGATTTGTTTCATGATTCAATTCATGATTCAATTCATGAATCAAGATTTGATTCATGAGTCATGATTCATTTCATGATTCATGATTCATTTCATGAATCATGATTCATGATTCAATTCATGATTCATGATTCAAAATTATGATTCAATTCATGATTCATGATTCAATTCATGATTCAATTCATGATTCAATTCATGATTCATGATTCATGATTCAATTCATGATTCATGATTCAATTCATGTTTCATGATTCAATTCATGATTCATGATTCAATTCATGATTCATGATTCATGATTCAATTCATAATTCATTATTCAATTCATGATTCATGATTCATAATTTAATTCATGATTCATGATTCAATTCATGATTCATGATTCATGATTCAATTCATGATTCATGATTCATTATTTGATTCATGATTCACGATTCATGATTTTATTCATGATTGCTGATTTATGATTCATGATTCATGATTCATGATTCAATTCATGATTTATTTCATGATTCATGATTCAATTCGTTATTCATGATTCATGATTCAATTCATCATTCATGATTCAATTCATCATTCATGATTCAATTCATGATTTATGATTCAATATATGATTAAATTCATCATTCATGATTCATGATTCAATTCACGATTCATGATTAATGATTTGATTCATGATTTATGATTTAATTCATGATTCAATTAATGATTTATGATTTATGATTAAATTCATGATTTATGATTCATGATTCAATTCACGATTCATGATTAATGATTTGATTCATGATTTATGATTTAATTCATGATTCATGAATCAAGATTCATGATTTATGAATCATGATTCATGATTCATGATTCGATTCATGATTCATGATTCATGAATCATGATTCGATTCATGATTCATGATTCATGATTCGATTCATGATTCATGATTCATGATTCAATTCATGATTCATGATTAATGATTCAATTCATGATTTATGATTCAATTCATGATTCATTTAATGATTTATGATTTATGATTAAATTCATGATTTATGATTCGATTCATGATTCATGATTCATAAATCATGATTCGATTCATGATTCATGAATCATGATTCGATCAATGATTCATGATTCATGATTCAATTCATGATTCATGATTCAATTCATGATTCAATTCATGATTCATGATTCAATTCATGATTAATGATTCATGATTCAATTCATGATTCATGATTTAATATTTGATTCAATTCATGATTCATGATTCAAATCATGATTCATGATTCAATTCATGATTCATGATTCATGATTCAATTCATGATTCATGATTCAATTCATGATTCATGATTCAATTCATGATTCAATTCATGATTCATGATTAAATTCATGATTCATGATTCATGATTTAAGTCATGATTCATGATTCAATTCATGACTCATGATTCATGATTCATGATTCATGATTTAATTCATGATTCATGAATCAATTCATGACTCATGATTCATGATTCATGATTCATGATTTAATTCATGATTCATGATTCAATTCATGAATCATTTCATGATTCATGATTCAATTCATGATTTATGATTCGATTCAAGATTCATGATTCATGATTCAATTCATGATTCATGATTCAATTCATAATTTATGACTCAATTCATGATTCATGATTCATGATGCAATTCATGATTCATCATTTAATTCATGATTTATGATTCAATATATGATTCATTTCATGATTCATGATTCATGATACATTTCATGAATTATGATTCATGATTCAATTCATGATTCATGATTCAATTCATGATTCAATTCATGATTCACGATTCAATTCATGATTCATGATTCAATTCATGATTCAATTCATGATTCATGATTCAATTCATGATTCATGATTCAATTCATGATTCATGATTCAATTCATGATTCAATTCATGATTCATGATTCAATACATTATTCATTATTCATGATTCAATTCATGATTAGTGATTCAATTCATAATTCATGATTCAATTCATGATTCATGATTTATGATTCAATTCATGATTCATTATTCAATTCATGATTTATGATTCAATATATGATTCAATTCATGATTCATGATTCAAATCATAATTCATGATTCATGATTCATGATTTGTTTCATGATTCAATTCATGATTCATGATTCATGAATCAATTCATAATTCATGATTCAATTCATGATTCATGATTCATGATTTGATTCATGATTCATGATTCAATTCATGATTCATGATTCATGATTCATGATTTGTTTCATGATTCAATTCATGATTCATGATTCATGATTCATGATTTGTTTCATGATTCAATTCATGATTCATGATTCATGATTCAATTCATGATTCATGATTCATGATTCAATTCATAATTCATGATTCAATTCATGATTCATGATTTGATTCATGATTCATGATTCAATTCATGATTCATGATTCAATTCATGATTCATGATTCATGATTCAATTCATGATTCATGATTCAATTCATGACTCAATTCATGATTCATGATTCAATTCATGATTCATGATTCATGATTTGATTCATGATTCATGATTCATGATTCATGATTTGTTACATGATTCAATTCATGATTCAATTCATGATTCAATTCATTATTCATGATTCAATTCATGATTCAATTCATTATTCATGATTCAATTCATGATTCATGATTCAATTCATGTTTCATGATTCAATTCATGATTCAATTCATGATTCATGATTCAATTCATGATTCATGATTCATGATTCAATTTATAATTCATGATTCAATTCATGATTCATGATTCATGATTCAAATCATAATTCATGATTCATGATTCAATTCATGATTCATGATTCATGATTCAATTCATGATTCATGATTCATTATTCGATTCATGATTCACGATTCATGATTCAATTCATGATTCATGATTCATGATTCATGATTCAATTCATTATTCAATTCATGATTCATGATTCATGATATAATTCATGATTCATGATTCATGATTCAATTCATAATTCAATTCATGATTCATGATTAAATTAATGATACATGATTCAATTCATGATTTATGATTCAATATATGATTCAATTCATGATTCATGATTTAAATCATAATTCATGATTCATGATTCAATTCATGATTCATGATTCATGATTCAATTTATGATTCATGAATCATGATTTGATTCATGATTCATGATTCATAAATCATGATTCGATTAATGATACATGATTCATGAATCATGATTCGAATCATGATTTCATGATTCAATTCATGATTCATGATTCATGATTCATGATTTGATTCATGATTCATGATTCATGATTAAATTCATGATTCAATTCATGATTCATGATTCAATTCATTATTCATGATTCATGATTCAATTCATGATTCATGATTCATGATTCAATTCATAATTTATGACTCAATTCATGATTCATGATGCAATTCATGATTCATCATTTAATTCATGATTTATGATTCAATATATGATTCATTTCATGATTCATGATTCATGATACATTTCATGATTCATGATTCATGATTCAATTCATGATTCATGATTCAATTCATGATTCAATTCATGATTCATGATTCAATTCATGATTCATGATTCAATTCATGATTCAATTCATGATTCATGATTCAATTCATGATTCATGATTCAATTCATGTTTCATGATTCAATCATGATTCATGATTCAATTCATGATTCAATTCATGATTCATGATTCAATACATTATTCATTATTCATGATTCAATTCATGATTAGTGATTCAATTCATAATTCATGATTCAATTCATGATTCATGATTTATGATTCAATTCATGATTCATTATTCAATTCATGATTTATGATTCAATATATGATTCAATTCATGATTCATGATTCAAATCATAATTCATGATTCATGATTCAATTCATGATTCATGATTCATGATTCAATTCATGATTCATGATTCATTATTCGATTCATGATTCACGATTCATGATTCAATTCATGATTCATGATTCATGATTCATGATTCAATTCATTATTCAATTCATGATTCATGATTCATGATTCAATTCATGATTCATGATTCATGATTCAATTCATAATTCAATTCATGATTCATGATTAAATTAATGATACATGATTCAATTCATGATTTATGATTCAATATATGATTCAATTCATGATTCATGATTTAAATCATAATTCATGATTCATGATTCAATTCATGATTCATGATTCATGATTCAATTTATGATTCATGATTCATAAATCATGATTCGATTCATGATACATGATTCATGAATCATGATTCGAATCATGATTTCATGAATCAATTCATGATTCATGATTCATGATTTGATTCATGATTCATGATTCATGATTCAATTCATGATTCAATTCATGATTCATGATTCAATTCATTATTCATGATTCATGATTCAATTCATGATTCATGATTCATGATTCAATTCATAATTTATGACTCAATTCATGATTCATGATTCAATTCATGATTCATCGTTTAATTCATGATTTATGATTCAATATATGATTCATTTCATGATTCATGATTCATGATACATTTCATGATTCATGATTCATGATTCAATTCATGATTCATGATTCAATTCATGATTCAATTCATGATTCATGATTCAATTCATGATTCATGATTCAATTCATGATTCAATTTATGATTCATGATTCAATTCATGATTCATGATTCAATTCATGTTTCATGATTCAATTCATGATTCATGATTCAATCATGATTCAATTCATGATTCATGATTCAATTTATTATTCATTATTCATGATTCAATTCATGATTAGTGATTCAATTCATAATTCATGATTCAATTCATGATTCATGATTTATGATTCAATTCATGATTCATTATTCAATTCATGATTTATGATTCAATATATGATTCAATTCATGATTCATGATTCAAATCATGATTAATGATTCATGATTCAAATTATGATTCATGATTCAATTTATAATTCATGATTCAATTCATGATTCATGATTTTATTCATGATTCCTGATTCATGATTCATGATTCATGATTCAATTCATGATTCATGATTCAATTCATGATTCAATTCATGATTCATGATACAATTCATTATTCATTATTCATGATTCAATTCATGATTCATGATTCATGATTCAA
>NW_027447976.1:0-19482 GCF_038048845.1 Mixophyes fleayi | reverse complement strand
TTATCAACTTTCTAAGTCTTTCTGAGCAGGAGAAATCGCAAACATAGTCATTTCTTCATTGCCGTCCAAAACAACGCTTTTTTACTCTCCTGTCTCCCTTTCTCTTGGAAACAATGACTTACATCAATCCTTTTACATAATTCTTGTTTCTCCTGACATTTCTAACATTGCCACAATTATTAACTTTCTAAGTCTTTCTGAGCAGGAGAAATCGCAAAACATAGTCATTTCTTCATTGCAGTCCAAAAACAATGCTTTTTTACACTCCAGTCTCCCTTTCTCTTGGAAACAATGACTTAAATCAATCCTTTTACATAATTCTTGTTTCTCCTGACATTTCTAACATTGCCCACAATTATTAACTTTCTAAGTCTTTCTGAGCAGGAGAAATCGCAAAACATAGTCATTTCTTCATTGCAGTCCAAAAACAACGCTTTTTTATACTCTGTCTCCCTTTCTCTTGGAAACAATGACTTACATCAATCCTTTTACATAATTCTTGTTTCTCATGACATTTCTAACATTGCCCACAATTATTAACTTTCTAAGTCTTTCTGAGCAAGAGAAATCGCAAAACAGTCATTTATTCATTGCCGTCCAAAAACAATGCATTTTTACACTCCTGTCTCCCTTTCTCTTGGAAACAATGACTTACATCAATCCTTTTACATAATTCTTGTTTCTCATGACATTTCTAACATTGCCCACAATTATCAACTTTCTAAGTCTTTCTGATCAGGAGAAATCGCAAAACATAGTTATTTCTTCATTGCAGTCCAAAAACAACGCTTTTTTACACTCCAGTCTCCCTTTCTCTTGGAAACAATGACTTACATCAATCCTTTTACACAATTCTTGTTTAGCCTGTCATTTCTAACATTGCCCACAAATATCAACTTTCTAAGTCTTTCTGAGCAGGAGAAATCGCAAAACATAGTCATTTCTTCATTGCAGTCCAAAAACAACGCTTTTTTACACTCCAGTCTCCCTTTCTCCTGGAAACAATGACTTTACATCAATCCTTTTACATAATTCTTGTTTCTCATGACATTTCTAACATTGCCCACAATTATCAACTTTCTAAGTCTTTCTGAGCAGGAGAAATCGCAAAACATAGTAATTTCTTCATTGCAGTCCAAAAACAACGCTTTTTTACACTCCAGTCTCCCTTTCTCTTGGAAACAATGACTTACATCAATCCTTTTACATAATTCTTGTTTCTCCTGACATTTCTAACATTGCCACAATTATTACCTTTCTAAGTCTTTCTGAGCAGGAGAAATCGCAAAACATAGTCATTTCTTCATTGCAGTCCAAAAACAACGCTTTTTTACACTCCTGTCTCCCTTTCTCTTGGAAACAATGACTTACATCAATCCTTTTACATAATTCTTGTTTCTCATGACATTTCTAACATTGCCCACAATTATCAACTTTCTAAGTCTTTCTGAACAGGAGAAATCGCAAAACATAGTCATTTCTTCATTGCCGTCCAAAAACAACGCTTTTTTACACTCCTGTCTCCCTTTCTCTTGGAAACAATGACTTACATCAATCCTTTTACATAATTCTGTTTCTCATGACATTTCTAACATTGTCCACAATTATCAACTTTCTAAGTCTTTCTGAGCAAGAGAAATCGCAAAACAGTCATTTATTCATTGCCGTCCAAAAACAATGCTTTTTTACACTCCAGTCTCCCTTTCTCTTGGAAACAATGACTTACATCAATCCTTTTACATAATTCTTGTTTCTCATGACATTTCTAACATTGCCCACAATTATAAACTTTCTAAGTCTTTCTGAGCAGGAGAAATCGCAAAATATAGTCATTTCTTCATTGCCGTCCAAAAACAACGCTTTTTTACACTCCTGTCTCCCTTTCTCCTGGAAACAATGACTTACATCAATCCTTTTACATAATTCTTGTTTCTCATGACATTTCTAACATTGCCCACAATTATCAACTTTCTAAGTCTTTCTGAGCAGGAGAAATCGCAAAACATAGTCATTTCTTCATTGCAGTCCAAAAACAACGCTTTTTTACACTCCAGTCTCCCTTTCTCTTGGAAACAATGACTTACATCAATCCTTTTACATAATTCTTGTTTCTCCTGACATTTCTAACATTGCCCACAATATTAACTTTCTAAGTCTTTCTGAGCAGGAGAAATCGCAAAACATAGTCATTTCTTCATTGCAGTCCAAAAACAACGCTTTTTTACACTCCTGTCTCCCTTTCTCTTGGAAACAATGACTTACATCAATCCTTTTACATAATTCTTGTTTCTCATGACATTTCTAACATTGCCCACAATTATCAACTTTCTAAGTCTTTCTGAACAGGAGAAATCGCAAAACATAGTCATTTCTTCATTGCCGTCCAAAAACAACGCTTTTTTACACTCCTGTCTCCCTTTCTCTTGGAAACAATGACTTACATCAATCCTTTTACATAATTCTTGTTTCTCATGACATTTCTAACATTGTCCACAATTATCAACTTTCTAAGTCTTTCTGAGCAAGAGAAATCGCAAAACAGTCATTTATTCATTGCCGTCCAAAAACAATGCTTTTTTACACTCCAGTCTCCCTTTCTCTTGGAAACAATGACTTACATCAATCCTTTTACATAATTCTTGTTTCTCATGACATTTCTAACATTGCCCACAATTATAAACTTTCTAAGTCTTTCTGAGCAGGAGAAATCGCAAAATATAGTCATTTCTTCATTGCCGTCCAAAAACAACGCTTTTTTACACTCCTGTCTCCCTTTCTCCTGGAAACAATGACTTACATCAATCCTTTTACATAATTCTTGTTTCTCATGACATTTCTAACATTGCCCACAATTATCAACTTTCTAAGTCTTTCTGAGCAGGAGAAATCGCAAAACATAGTCATTTCTTCATTGCAGTCCAAAAACAACGCTTTTTTACACTCCAGTCTCCCTTTCTCTTGGAAACAATGACTTACATCAATCCTTTTACATAATTCTTGTTTCTCCTGACATTTCTAACATTGCCCACAATTATTAACTTTCTAAGTCTTTCTGAGCAGGAGAAATCGCAAAACATAGTCATTTCTTCATTGCAGTCCAAAAACAACGCTTTTTTACACTCCTGTCTCCCTTTCTCTTGGAAACAATGACTTACATCAATCCTTTTACATAATTCTTGTTTCTCATGACATTTCTAACATTGCCCACAATTATCAACTTTCTAAGTCTTTCTGAGCAGGAGAAATCGCAAAATATAGTCATTTCTTCATTGCCGTCCAAAAACAACGCTTTTTTACACTCCTTTCTCCCTTTCTCTTGGAAACAATGACTTACATCAATCCTTTTACATAATCCTTGTTTCTCATGACATTTCTAACATTGGACTCCAATGAAGAAATGACTATGTTTTGCGATTTCTCCTGCTCAGAAAGACTTAGAAAGTTAATAATTGTGGGCAATGTTAGAAATGTCAGGAGAAACAAGAATTATGTAAAAGGATTGATGTAAGTCATTGTTTCCAAGAGAAAGGGAGACAGGAGTGTAAAAAAGCGTTGTTTTTGGACGGCAATGAAGAAATGTCTATGTTTTGCGATTTCTCCTGCTCAGAAAGACTTAGAAAGTTGATAATTGTGGGCAATGTTAGAAATGTCATGAGAAACAAGAATTATGTAAAAGGATTGATGTAAGTCATTGTTTCCAAGAGAAAGGGAGACAGGAGTGTAAAAAAGCGTTGTTTTTGGACTGCAATGAAGAAATGACTATGTTTTGCGATTTCTCCTGCTCAGAAAGACTTAGAAAGTTAATAATTGTGGGCAATGTTAGAAATGTCAGGAGAAACAAGAATTATGTAAAAGGATTGATGTAAGTCATTGTTTCCAAGAGAAAGGGAGACAGGAGTGTAAAAAAGCATTGTTTTTGGACGGCAATGAAGAAATGACTATGTTTTGCGATTTCTCCTGCTCAGAAAGACTTAGAAAGTTGATAATTGTGGGCAATGTTAGAAATGTCATGAGAAACAAGAATTATGTAAAAGGATTGATGTAAGTCATTGTTTCCAAGAGAAAGGGAGACAGGAGTGTAAAAAAGCGTTGTTTTTGGACGGCAATGAAGAAATGACTATGTTTTGCGATTTCTCCTGCTCAGAAAGACTTAGAAAGTTGATAATTGTGGGCAATGTTAGAAATGTCATGAGAAACAAGAATTATGTAAAAGGATTGATGTAAGTCATTGTTTCCAAGAGAAAGGGAGACAGGAGTGTAAAAAAGCGTTGTTTTTGGACTGCAATGAAGAAATGACTATGTTTTGCGATTTCTCCTGCTCAGAAAGACTTAGAAAGTTAATAATTGTGGGCAATGTTAGAAATGTGAGGAGAAACAAGAATTATGTAAAAGGATTGATGTAAGTCATTGTTTCCAAGAGAAAGGGAGACTGGAGTGTAAAAAAGCATTGTTTTTGGACTGCAATGAAGAAATGACTATGTTTTGCGATTTCTCCTGCTCAGTAAGACTTAGAAAGTTAATAATTGTGGGCAATGTTAGAAATGTCAGGAGAAACAAGAATTATGTAAAAGGATTGATGTAAGTCATTGTTTCCAAGAGAAAGGGAGACAGGAGTGTAAAAAAGCGTTGTTTTTGGACGGCAATGAAGAAATGACTATATTTTGCGATTTCTCCTGCTCAGAAAGACTTAGAAAGTTGATAATTGTGGGCAATGTTAGAAATGTCATGAGAAACAAGAATTATGTAAAAGAATTGATGTAAGTCATTGTTTCCAGGAGAAAGGGAGACAGGAGTGTAAAAAAGCGTTGTTTTTGGACGGCAATGAAGAAATGACTATGTTTTGCGATTTCTCCTGCTCAGAAAGACTTAGAAAGTTGATAATTGTGGGCAATGTTAGAAATGTCATGAGAAACAAGAATTATGTAAAAGGATTGATGTAAGTCATTGTTTCCAAGAGAAAGGGAGACAGGAGTGTAAAAAAGCGTTGTTTTTGGACGGCAATGAAGAAATGTCTATGTTTTGCGATTTCTCCTGCTCAGAAAGACTTAGAAAGTTGATAATTGTGGGCAATGTTAGAAATGTCATGAGAAACAAGAATTATGTAAAAGGATTGATGTAAGTCATTGTTTCCAAGAGAAAGGGAGACAGGAGTGTAAAAAAGCGTTGTTTTTGGACTGCAATGAAGAAATGACTATGTTTTGCGATTTCTCCTGCTCAGAAAGACTTAGAAAGTTAATAATTGTGGGCAATGTTAGAAATGTCAGGAGAAACAAGAATTATGTAAAAGGATTGATGTAAGTCATTGTTTCCAAGAGAAAGGGAGACAGGAGTGTAAAAAAGCATTGTTTTTGGACGGCAATGAAGAAATGACTATGTTTTGCGATTTCTCCTGCTCAGAAAGACTTAGAAAGTTGATAATTGTGGGCAATGTTAGAAATGTCATGAGAAACAAGAATTATGTAAAAGGATTGATGTAAGTCATTGTTTCCAAGAGAAAGGGAGACAGGAGTGTAAAAAAGCGTTGTTTTTGGACGGCAATGAAGAAATGACTATGTTTTGCGATTTCTCCTGCTCAGAAAGACTTAGAAAGTTGATAATTGTGGGCAATGTTAGAAATGTCATGAGAAACAAGAATTATGTAAAAGGATTGATGTAAGTCATTGTTTCCAAGAGAAAGGGAGACAGGAGTGTAAAAAAGCGTTGTTTTTGGACTGCAATGAAGAAATGACTATGTTTTGCGATTTCTCCTGCTCAGAAAGACTTAGAAAGTTAATAATTGTGGGCAATGTTAGAAATGTGAGGAGAAACAAGAATTATGTAAAAGGATTGATGTAAGTCATTGTTTCCAAGAGAAAGGGAGACTGGAGTGTAAAAAAGCATTGTTTTTGGACTGCAATGAAGAAATGACTATGTTTTGCGATTTCTCCTGCTCAGTAAGACTTAGAAAGTTAATAATTGTGGGCAATGTTAGAAATGTCAGGAGAAACAAGAATTATGTAAAAGGATTGATGTAAGTCATTGTTTCCAAGAGAAAGGGAGACAGGAGTGTAAAAAAGCGTTGTTTTTGGACGGCAATGAAGAAATGACTATATTTTGCGATTTCTCCTGCTCAGAAAGACTTAGAAAGTTGATAATTGTGGGCAATGTTAGAAATGTCATGAGAAACAAGAATTATGTAAAAGAATTGATGTAAGTCATTGTTTCCAGGAGAAAGGGAGACAGGAGTGTAAAAAAGCGTTGTTTTTGGACGGCAATGAAGAAATGACTATATTTTGCGATTTCTCCTGCTCAGAAAGACTTAGAAAGTTGATAATTGTGGGCAATGTTAGAAATGTCATGAGAAACAAGAATTATGTAAAAGGATTGATGTAAGTCATTGTTTCCAAGAGAAAGGGAGACTGGAGTGTAAAAAAGCATTGTTTTTAGACGGCAATGAATAAATGACTGTTTTGCGATTTCTCTTGCTCAGAAAGACTTAGAAAGTTGATAACTGTGGGCAATGTTAGAAATGTCATGAGAAACAAGAATTATGTAAAAGGATTGATGTAAGTTATTGTTTCCAAGAGAAAGGGAGACTGGAGTGTAAAAAAGCGTTGTTTTTGGACTGCAATGAAGAAATGACTATGTTTTGCGATTTCTCCTGCTCAGAAAGACTTAGAAAGTTAATAATTGTGGACAATGTTAGAAATGTCATGAGAAACAAGAATTATGTAAAAGGATTGATGTAAGTCATTGTTTCCAGGAGAAAGGGAGACTGGAGTGTAAAAAAGCGTTGTTTTTGGACTGCAATGAAGAAATGACTATGTTTTGCGATTTCTCCTGCTCAGAAAGACTTAGAAAGTTAATAATTGTGGGCAATGTTAGAAATGTCATGAGAAACAAGAATTATGTAAAAGGATTGATGTAAGTCATTGTTTCCAAGAGAAAGGGAGACTGGAGTGTAAAAAAGCATTGTTTTTGGATGGCAATAAATAAATGACTGTTTTGCGATTTCTCTTGCTCAGAAAGACTTAGAAAGTTGATAATTGTGGGCAATGTTAGAAATGTCATGAGAAACAAGAATTATGTAAAAGGATTGATGTAAGTTATTGTTTCCAAGAGAAAGGGAGACTGGAGTGTAAAAAAGCGTTGTTTTTGGACTGCAATGAAGAAATGACTATGTTTTGCGATTTCTCCTGCTCAGAAAGACTTAGAAAGTTGATATTTGTGGGCAATGTTAGAAATGACAGGATAAACAAGAATTATGTAAAAGGATTGATGTAAGTCATTGTTTCCAAGAGAAAGGGAGACAGGAGTGTAAAAAAGCGTTGTTTTTGGACGGCAATGAAGAAATTACTATGTTTTGCGATTTCTCCTGCTTAGAAAGACTTAGAAAGTTGATAATTGTGGGCAATGTTAGAAATGTCATGAGAAACAAGAATTATGTAAAAGGGTTGATGTAAGTCATTGTTTCCAAGAGAAAGGGAGACAGGAGTGTAAAAAAGCGTTGTTTTTGGACTGCAATGAAGAAATGACTATGTTTTCCGATTTCTCCTGCTCAGAAAGACTTAGAAAGTTAATAATTGTGGGCAATGTTAGAAATGTCAGGAGAAACAAGAATTATGTAAAAGGATTGATGTAAGTCATTGTTTCCAAGAGAAAGGGAGACTGGAGTGTAAAAAAGCGTTGTTTTTGGACTGCAATGAAGAAATGACTATGTTTTGCGATTTCTCCTGCTCAGAAAGACTTAGAAAGTTAATAATTGTGGGCAATGTTAGAAATGTCAGGAGAAACAAGAATTATGTAAAAGGATTGATGTAAGTCATTGTTTCCAAGAGAAAGGGAGACAGGAGTGTAAAAAAGCGTTGTTTTTGGACGGCAATGAAGAAATGTCTATGTTTTGCGATTTCTCCTGCTCAGAAAGACTTAGAAAGTTGATAATTGTGGGCAATGTTAGAAATGTCATGAGAAACAAGAATTATGTAAAAGGATTGATGTAAGTCATTGTTTCCAAGAGAAAGGGAGACAGGAGTGTAAAAAAGCGTTGTTTTTGGACTGCAATGAAGAAATGACTATGTTTTGCGATTTCTCCTGCTCAGAAAGACTTAGAAAGTTAATAATTGTGGGCAATGTTAGAAATGTCAGGAGAAACAAGAATTATGTAAAAGGATTGATGTAAGTCATTGTTTCCAAGAGAAAGGGAGACAGGAGTGTAAAAAAGCATTGTTTTTGGACGGCAATGAAGAAATGACTATGTTTTGCGATTTCTCCTGCTCAGAAAGACTTAGAAAGTTGATAATTGTGGGCAATGTTAGAAATGTCATGAGAAACAAGAATTATGTAAAAGGATTGATGTAAGTCATTGTTTCCAAGAGAAAGGGAGACAGGAGTGTAAAAAAGCGTTGTTTTTGGACGGCAATGAAGAAATGACTATGTTTTGCGATTTCTCCTGCTCAGAAAGACTTAGAAAGTTGATAATTGTGGGCAATGTTAGAAATGTCATGAGAAACAAGAATTATGTAAAAGGATTGATGTAAGTCATTGTTTCCAAGAGAAAGGGAGACAGGAGTGTAAAAAAGCGTTGTTTTTGGACTGCAATGAAGAAATGACTATGTTTTGCGATTTCTCCTGCTCAGAAAGACTTAGAAAGTTAATAATTGTGGGCAATGTTAGAAATGTGAGGAGAAACAAGAATTATGTAAAAGGATTGATGTAAGTCATTGTTTCCAAGAGAAAGGGAGACTGGAGTGTAAAAAAGCATTGTTTTTGGACTGCAATGAAGAAATGACTATGTTTTGCGATTTCTCCTGCTCAGTAAGACTTAGAAAGTTAATAATTGTGGGCAATGTTAGAAATGTCAGGAGAAACAAGAATTATGTAAAAGGATTGATGTAAGTCATTGTTTCCAAGAGAAAGGGAGACAGGAGTGTAAAAAAGCGTTGTTTTTGGACGGCAATGAAGAAATGACTATATTTTGCGATTTCTCCTGCTCAGAAAGACTTAGAAAGTTGATAATTGTGGGCAATGTTAGAAATGTCATGAGAAACAAGAATTATGTAAAAGAATTGATGTAAGTCATTGTTTCCAGGAGAAAGGGAGACAGGAGTGTAAAAAAGCGTTGTTTTTGGACGGCAATGAAGAAATGACTATATTTTGCGATTTCTCCTGCTCAGAAAGACTTAGAAAGTTGATAATTGTGGGCAATGTTAGAAATGTCATGAGAAACAAGAATTATGTAAAAGGATTGATGTAAGTCATTGTTTCCAAGAGAAAGGGAGACTGGAGTGTAAAAAAGCATTGTTTTTAGACGGCAATGAATAAATGACTGTTTTGCGATTTCTCTTGCTCAGAAAGACTTAGAAAGTTGATAACTGTGGGCAATGTTAGAAATGTCATGAGAAACAAGAATTATGTAAAAGGATTGATGTAAGTTATTGTTTCCAAGAGAAAGGGAGACTGGAGTGTAAAAAAGCGTTGTTTTTGGACTGCAATGAAGAAATGACTATGTTTTGCGATTTCTCCTGCTCAGAAAGACTTAGAAAGTTGATAATTGTGGACAATGTTAGAAATGTCATGAGAAACAAGAATTATGTAAAAGGATTGATGTAAGTCATTGTTTCCAGGAGAAAGGGAGACTGGAGTGTAAAAAAGCGTTGTTTTTGGACTGCAATGAAGAAATGACTATGTTTTGCGATTTCTCCTGCTCAGAAAGACTTAGAAAGTTAATAATTGTGGGCAATGTTAGAAATGTCATGAGAAACAAGAATTATGTAAAAGGATTGATGTAAGTCATTGTTTCCAAGAGAAAGGGAGACTGGAGTGTAAAAAAGCATTGTTTTTGGATGGCAATAAATAAATGACTGTTTTGCGATTTCTCTTGCTCAGAAAGACTTAGAAAGTTGATAACTGTGGGCAATGTTAGAAATGTCATGAGAAACAAGAATTATGTAAAAGGATTGATGTAAGTTATTGTTTCCAAGAGAAAGGGAGACTGGAGTGTAAAAAAGCGTTGTTTTTGGACTGCAATGAAGAAATGACTATGTTTTGCGATTTCTCCAGCTCAGAAAGACTTAGAAAGTTGATATTTGTGGGCAATGTTAGAAATGTCAGGAGAAACAAGGATTATGTAAAAGGATTGATGTAAGTCATTGTTTCCAAGAGAAAGGGAGACAGGAGTGTAAAAAAGCGTTGTTTTTGGACTGCAATGAAGAAATGACTATGTTTTGCGATTTCTCCTGCTCAGAAAGACTTAGAAAGTTGATATTTGTGGGCAATGTTAGAAATGACAGGATAAACAAGAATTATGTAAAAGGATTGATGTAAGTCATTGTTTCCAAGAGAAAGGGAGACAGGAGTGTAAAAAAGCGTTGTTTTTGGACGGCAATGAAGAAATTACTATGTTTTGCGATTTCTCCTGCTTAGAAAGACTTAGAAAGTTGATAATTGTGGGCAATGTTAGAAATGTCATGAGAAACAAGAATTATGTAAAAGGGTTGATGTAAGTCATTGTTTCCAAGAGAAAGGGAGACAGGAGTGTAAAAAAGCGTTGTTTTTGGACTGCAATGAAGAAATGACTATGTTTTCCGATTTCTCCTGCTCAGAAAGACTTAGAAAGTTAATAATTGTGGGCAATGTTAGAAATGTCAGGAGAAACAAGAATTATGTAAAAGGATTGATGTAAGTCATTGTTTCCAAGAGAAAGGGAGACTGGAGTGTAAAAAAGCGTTGTTTTTGGACTGCAATGAAGAAATGACTATGTTTTGCGATTTCTCCTGCTCAGAAAGACTTAGAAAGTTAATAATTGTGGGCAATGTTAGAAATGTCAGGAGAAACAAGAATTATGTAAAAGGATTGATGTAAGTCATTGTTTCCAAGAGAAAGGGAGACAGGAGAGTAAAAAAGCGTTGTTTTTGGACGGCAATGAAGAAATGACTATGTTTTGCGATTTCTCCTGCTCAGAAAGACTTAGAAAGTTGATAATTGTGGACAATGTTAGAAATGTCATGAGAAACAAGAATTATGTAAAAGGATTGATGTAAGTCATTGTTTCCAAGAGAAAGGGAGACAGGAGTGTAAAAAAGCATTGTTTTTGGACGGCAATGAATAAATGACAGTTTTGCGATTTCTCTTGCTCAGAAAGACTTAGAAAGTTGATAATTGTGGGCAATGTTAGAAATGTCATGAGAAACAAGAATTATGTAAAAGGATTGATGTAAGTCATTGTTTCCAAGAGAAAGGGAGACAGGAGTGTAAAAAAGCGTTGTTTTTGGACTGCAATGAAGAAATGACTATGTTTTGCGATTTCTCCTGCTCAGAAAGACTTAGAAAGTTAATAATTGTGGGCAATGTTAGAAATGTCAGGAGAAACAAGAATTATGTAAAAGGATTGATGTAAGTCATTGTTTCCAAGAGAAAGGGAGACTGGAGTGTAAAAAAGCGTTGTTTTTGGACTGCAATGAAGAAATGACTATGTTTTGCGATTTCTCCTGCTCAGAAAGACTTAGAAAGTTGATAATTGTGGGCAATGTTAGAAATGTCATGAGAAACAAGAATTATGTAAAAGGATTGATGTAAGTCATTGTTTCCAGGAGAAAGGGAGACAGGAGTGTAAAAAAGCGTTGTTTTTGGACGGCAATGAAGAAATGACTATATTTTGCGATTTCTCCTGCTCAGAAAGACTTAGAAAGTTGATAATTGTGGGCAATGTTAGAAATGTCAGGAGAAACAAGAATTATGTAAAAGGATTGATGTAAGTCATTGTTTCCAGGAGAAAGGGAGACAGGAGTGTAAAAAAGCGTTGTTTTTGGACGGCAATGAAGAAATGACTATATTTTGCGATTTCTCCTGCTCAGAAAGACTTAGAAAGTTGATAATTGTGGGCAATGTTAGAAATGTCATGAGAAACAAGAATTATGTAAAAGGATTGATGTAAGTCATTGTTTCCAGGAGAAAGGGAGACAGGAGTGTAAAAAAGCGTTGTTTTTGGACGGCAATGAAGAAATGACTATATTTTGCGATTTCTCCTGCTCAGAAAGACTTAGAAAGTTGATAATTGTGGACAATGTTAGAAATGTCATGAGAAACAAGAATTATGTAAAAGGATTGATGTAAGTCATTGTTTCCAAGAGAAAGGGAGACTGGAGTGTAAAAAAGCGTTGTTTTTGGACTGCAATGAAGAAATGACTATGTTTTGCGATTTCTCCTGCTCAGAAAGACTTAGAAAGTTGATAATTGTGGGCAATGTTAGAAATGTCATGAGAAACAAGAATTATGTAAAAGGATTGATGTAAGTCATTGTTTCCAGGAGAAAGGGAGACAGGAGTGTAAAAAAGCATTGTTTTTGGACGGCAATGAAGAAATGACTATATTTTGCGATTTCTCCTGCTCAGAAAGACTTAGAAAGTTGATAATTGTGGGCAATGTTAGAAATGTCATGAGAAACAAGAATTATGTAAAAGGATTGATGTAAGTCATTGTTTCCAGGAGAAAGGGAGACAGGAGTGTAAAAAAGCGTTGTTTTTGGACGGCAATGAAGAAATGACTATATTTTGCGATTTCTCCTGCTCAGAAAGACTTAGAAAGTTGATAATTATGGGCAATGTTAGAAATGTCATGAGAAACAAGAATTATATAAAAGGATTGATGTAAGTCATTGTTTCCAAGAGAAAGGGAGACTGGAGTGTAAAAAAGCGTTGTTTTTGGACTGCAATGAAGAAATGACTATGTTTTGCGATTTCTCCTGCTCAGAAAGACTTAGAAAGTTGATAATTGTGGGCAATGTTAGAAATGTCATGAGAAACAAGAATTATGTAAAAGGATTGATGTAAGTCATTGTTTCCAGGAGAAAGGGAGACAGGAGTGTAAAAAAGCATTGTTTTTGGACGGCAATGAAGAAATGACTATATTTTGCGATTTCTCCTGCTCAGAAAGACTTAGAAAGTTGATAATTGTGGGCAATGTTAGAAATGTCATGAGAAACAAGAATTATGTAAAAGGATTGATGTAAGTCATTGTTTCCAAGAGAAAGGGAGACAGGAGTGTAAAAAAGCGTTGTTTTTGGACGGCAATGTAGAAATGACTATGTTTTGCGATTTCTCCTGCTCAGAAAGACTTAGAAAGTTGATAATTGTGGACAATGTTAGAAATGTCATGAGAAACAAGAATTATGTAAAAGGATTGATGTAAGTCATTGTTTCCAAGAGAAAGGGAGACTGGAGTGTAAAAAAGCGTTGTTTTTGGACTGCAATGAAGAAATGACTATATTTTGCGATTTCTCCTGCTCAGAAAGACTTAGAAAGTTGATAATTGTGGGCAATGTTAGAAATGTCAGGAGAAACAAGAATTATGTAAAAGGATTGATGTAAGTCATTGTTTCCAGGAGAAAGGGAGACAGGAGTGTAAAAAAGCGTTGTTTTTGGACGGCAATGAAGAAATGACTATATTTTGCGATTTCTCCTGCTCAGAAAGACTTAGAAAGTTGATAATTGTGGACAATGTTAGAAATGTCATGAGAAACAAGAATTATGTAAAAGGATTGATGTAAGTCATTGTTTCCAAGAGAAAGGGAGACTGGAGTGTAAAAAAGCGTTGTTTTTGGACTGCAATGAAGAAATGACTATGTTTTGCGATTTCTCCTGCTCAGAAAGACTTAGAAAGTTGATAATTGTGGGCAATGTTAGAAATGTCATGAGAAACAAGAATTATGTAAAAGGATTGATGTAAGTCATTGTTTCCAGGAGAAAGGGAGACAGGAGTGTAAAAAAGCATTGTTTTAGGACGGCAATGAAGAAATGACTATATTTTGCGATTTCTCCTGCTCAGAAAGACTTAGAAAGTTGATAATTGTGGGCAATGTTAGAAATGTCATGAGAAACAAGAATTATGTAAAAGGATTGATGTAAGTCATTGTTTCCAGGAGAAAGGGAGACAGGAGTGTAAAAAAGCTTTGTTTTTGGACGGCAATGAAGAAATGACTATATTTTGCGATTTCTCCTGCTCAGAAAGACTTAGAAAGTTGATAATTGTGGGCAATGTTAGAAATGTCATGAGAAACAAGAATTATGTAAAAGGATTGATGTAAGTCATTGTTTCCAAGAGAAAGGGAGACTGGAGTGTAAAAAAGCATTGTTTTTGGACTGCAATGAATAAATGACTGTTTTGCGATTTCTCTTGCTCAGAAAGACTTAGAAAGTTGATAACTGTGGGCAATGTTAGAAATGTCATGAGAAACAAGAATTATGTAAAAGGATTGATGTAAGTCATTGTTTCCAAGAGAAAGGGAGACTGGAGTGTAAAAAAGCATTGTTTTTGGACGGCAATGAAGAAATGACTGTTTTGCGATTTCTCTTGCTCAGAAAGACTTAGAAAGTTGATAATTGTGGACAATGTTAGAAATGTCATGAGAAACAAGAATTATGTAAAAGGATTGATGTAAGTCATTGTTTCCAAGAGAAAGGGAGACTGGAGTGTAAAAAAGCGTTGTTTTTGGACGGCAATGAATAAATGACTGTTTTGCGATTTCTCTTGCTCAGAAAGACTTAGAAAGTTGATAATTGTGGGCAATGTTAGAAATGTCATGAGAAACAAGAATTATGTAAAAGGATTGATGTAAGTCATTGTTTCCAGGAGAAAGGGAGACAGGAGTTTAAAAAAGCGTTGTTTTTGGACGGCAATGAAGAAATTACTATATTTTGCGATTTCTCCTGCTCAGAAAGACCTAGAAAGTTGATAATTGTGGGCAATGTTAGAAATGTCAGGAGAAACAAGAATTATGTAAAAGGATTGATGTAAGTCATTGTTTCCAAGAGAAAGGGAGACTGGAGTGTAAAAAAGCGTTGTTTTTGGACTGCAATGAAGAAATGACTATGTTTTGCGATTTCTCCTGCTCAGAAAGACTTAGAAAGTTGATAATTGTGGACAATGTTAGAAATGTCATGAGAAACAAGAATTATGTAAAAGGATTGATGTAAGTCATTGTTTCCAAGAGAAAGGGAGACAGGAGTGTAAAAAAGCGTTGTTTTTGGACGGCAATGAAGAAATGACTATATTTTGCGGTTTCTCCTGCTCAGAAAGACTTAGAAAGTTGATAATTGTGGGCAATGTTAGAAATGTCAGGAGAAACAAGAATTATGTAAAAGGATTGATGTAAGTCATTGTTTCCAAGAGAAATGGAGACAGGAGTGTAAAAAAGCGTTGTTTTTGGACTGCAATGAAGAAATGACTATGTTCTGCGATTTCTCCTGCTCAAAAAGACTTAGGAAGTTGATAATTGTGGGCAATGTTAGAAATGTCAGGAGAAACAAGAATTATGTAAAAGGATTGATGTAAGTCATTGTTTCCAAGAGAAAGGGAGACTGGAGTGTAAAAAAGCATTGTTTTTGGACGGCAATGAATAAATGACTGTTTTGCGATTTCTCTTGCTCAGAAAGACTTAGAAAGTTGATAATTGTGGGCAATGTTAGAAATGTCATGAGAAACAAGAATTATGGAAAAGCATTGATGTAAGTCATTGTTTACAGGAGAAAGGGAGACAGGAGTGTAAAAAAGCGTTGTTTTTGGACGGCAATGAAGAATTGACTATATTTTGCGATTTCTCCTGCTCAGAAAGACTTAGAAAGTTGATAATTGTGGGCAATGTTAGAAATGTCATGAGAAACAAGAATTATGTAAAAGGATTGATGTAAGTCATTGTTTCCAGGAGAGAAAGGGAGACAGGAGTGTAAAAAAGCGTTGTTTTTGGACGGCAATGAAGAAATGACTATATTTTGCGATTTCTCCTGCTCAGAAAGACTTAGAAAGTTGATAATTGTGGGCAATGTTAGAAATGTCATGAGAAACAAGAATTATGTAAAAGGATTGATGTAAGTCATTGTTTCCAGGAGAAAGGGAGATTGGAGTGTAAAAAAGCGTTGTTTTTGGACTGCAATGAAGAAATGACTATGTTTTGCGATTTCTCCTGCTCAGAAAGACTTAGAAAGTTGATATTTGTGGGCAATGTTAGAAAATGTCAAGAGAAACAAGAATTATGTAAAAGGATTGATGTAAGTCATTGTTTCCAAGAGAAAGGGAGACAGGAGTGTAAAAAAGCGTTGTTTTTGGACTGCAATGAAGAAATGACTATATTTTGCGATTTCTCTTGCTCAGAAAGAATTAGAAAGTTGATAATTGTGGGCAATGTTAGAAATGTCAGGAGAAATAAGAATTATGTAAAGGATTAATGTAAGTCATTGTTTCCAAGAGAAAGGGAGACTGGAGTGTAAAAAAGCGTTGTTTTTGGACTGCAATGAAGAAATGACTATGTTTTGCGATTTCTCCTGCTCAGAAAGACTTAGAAAGTTGATAATTGTGGGCAATGTTAGAAATGTCAGGAGAAAACAAGAATTATGTAAAAGGATTGATGTAATTCATTGTTTCCAAGAGAAAGGGAGACTGGAGTGTAAAAAAGCGTTGTTTTTGGACTGCAATGAAGAAATGACTATGTTTTGCGATTTCTCCTGCTCAGAAAGACTTAGAAAGTTAATAATTGTGGGCAATGTTAGAAATGTCAGGAGAAACAAGAATTATGTAAAAGGATTGATGTAAGTCATTGTTTCCATGAGAAAGGGAGACAGGAGTGTAAAAAGCTTTGTTTTTGGACGGCAATGAAGAAATGACTATGTTTTGCGATTTCTCCTGCTCAGAAAGACTTAGAAAGTTGATAATTGTGGACAATGTTAGAAATGTCATGAGAAACAAGAATTATGTAAAAGGATTGATGTAAGTAATTGTTTCTAAGAGAAAGGGAGACTGGAGTGTAAAAAAGCGTTGTTTTGGACTGCAATGAAGAAATGACTATGTTTTGCGATTTCTCCTGCTCAGAAAGACTTAGAAAGTTGATAATTGTGGGCAATGTTAGAAATGTCATGAGAAACAAGAATTATGTAAAAGGATTGATGTAAGTCATTGTTTCCAAGAGAAAGTGAGACTGGAGTGTAAAAAAGCGTTGTTTTTGGACAGCAATGAAGAAATGACTATGTTCTGCGATTTCTCCTGGCTCAAAAAGACTTAGAAAGTTGATAATTGTGGGCAATGTTAGAAATGTCAGGAGAAACAAGAATTATGTAAAAGTATTGATGTAAGTCATTGTTTCCAAGAGAAAGGGAGACAGGAGTGTAAAAAAGCGTTGTTTTTGGACGGCAATGAAGAAATGACTATGTTTTGCGATTTCTCCTGCTCAGAAAGACTTAGAAAGTTGATAATTGTGGACAATGTTAGAAATGTCATGAGAAACAAGAATTATGGAAAAGGATTGATGTAAGTCATTGTTTCCAGGAGAAAGGGAGACAGGAGTGTAAAAAAGCGTTGTTTTTGGACGGCAATGAAGAAATGACTATATTTTGCGATTTCTCCTGCTCAGAAAGACTTAGAAAGTTGATAATTGTGGGCAATGTTAGAAATGTCATGAGAAACAAGAATTATGTAAAAGGATTGATGTAAGTCATTGTTTCCAAGAGAAAGGGAGACTGGAGTGTAAAAAAGCATTGTTTTTAGACGGCAATGAATAAATGACTGTTTTGCGATTTCTCTTGCTCAGAAAGACTTAGAAAGTTGATAACTGTGGGCAATGTTAGAAATGTCATGAGAAACAAGAATTATGTAAAAGGATTGATGTAAGTTATTGTTTCCAAGAGAAAGGGAGACTGGAGTGTAAAAAAGCGTTGTTTTTGGACTGCAATGAAGAAATGACTATGTTTTGCGATTTCTCCTGCTCAGAAAGACTTAGAAAGTTGATAATTGTGGACAATGTTAGAAATGTCATGAGAAACAAGAATTATGTAAAAGGATTGATGTAAGTCATTGTTTCCAGGAGAAAGGGAGACTGGAGTGTAAAAAAGCGTTGTTTTTGGACTGCAATGAAGAAATGACTATGTTTTGCGATTTCTCCTGCTCAGAAAGACTTAGAAAGTTAATAATTGTGGGCAATGTTAGAAATGTCATGAGAAACAAGAATTATGTAAAAGGATTGATGTAAGTCATTGTTTCCAAGAGAAAGGGAGACAGGAGTGTAAAAAAGCATTGTTTTTGGATGGCAATAAATAAATGACTGTTTTGCGATTTCTCTTGCTCAGAAAGACTTAGAAAGTTGATAACTGTGGGCAATGTTAGAAATGTCATGAGAAACAAGAATTATGTAAAAGGATTGATGTAAGTTATTGTTTCCAAGAGAAAGGGAGACTGGAGTGTAAAAAAGCGTTGTTTTTGGACTGCAATGAAGAAATGACTATGTTTTGCGATTTCTCCAGCTCAGAAAGACTTAGAAAGTTGATATTTGTGGGCAATGTTAGAAATGTCAGGAGAAACAAGGATTATGTAAAAGGATTGATGTAAGTCATTGTTTCCAAGAGAAAGGGAGACAGGAGTGTAAAAAAGCGTTGTTTTTGGACTGCAATGAAGAAATGACTATGTTTTGCGATTTCTCCTGCTCAGAAAGACTTAGAAAGTTGATATTTGTGGGCAATGTTAGAAATGACAGGATAAACAAGAATTATGTAAAAGGATTGATGTAAGTCATTGTTTCCAAGAGAAAGGGAGACAGGAGTGTAAAAAAGCGTTGTTTTTGGACGGCAATGAAGAAATTACTATGTTTTGCGATTTCTCCTGCTTAGAAAGACTTAGAAAGTTGATAATTGTGGGCAATGTTAGAAATGTCATGAGAAACAAGAATTATGTAAAAGGGTTGATGTAAGTCATTGTTTCCAAGAGAAAGGGAGACAGGAGTGTAAAAAAGCGTTGTTTTTGGACTGCAATGAAGAAATGACTATGTTTTCCGATTTCTCCTGCTCAGAAAGACTTAGAAAGTTAATAATTGTGGGCAATGTTAGAAATGTCAGGAGAAACAAGAATTATGTAAAAGGATTGATGTAAGTCATTGTTTCCAAGAGAAAGGGAGACTGGAGTGTAAAAAAGCGTTGTTTTTGGACTGCAATGAAGAAATGACTATGTTTTGCGATTTCTCCTGCTCAGAAAGACTTAGAAAGTTAATAATTGTGGGCAATGTTAGAAATGTCAGGAGAAACAAGAATTATGTAAAAGGATTGATGTAAGTCATTGTTTCCAAGAGAAAGGGAGACAGGAGAGTAAAAAAAGCGTTGTTTTTGGACGGCAATGAAGAAATGACTATGTTTTGCGATTTCTCCTGCTCAGAAAGACTTAGAAAGTTGATAATTGTGGACAATGTTAGAAATGTCATGAGAAACAAGAATTATGTAAAAGGATTGATGTAAGTCATTGTTTCCAAGAGAAAGGGAGACAGGAGTGTAAAAAAGCATTGTTTTTGGACGGCAATGAATAAATGACAGTTTTGCGATTTCTCTTGCTCAGAAAGACTTAGAAAGTTGATAATTGTGGGCAATGTTAGAAATGTCATGAGAAACAAGAATTATGTAAAAGGATTGATGTAAGTCATTGTTTCCAAGAGAAAGGGAGACAGGAGTGTAAAAAAGCGTTGTTTTTGGACTGCAATGA
>NW_027447975.1:0-19530 GCF_038048845.1 Mixophyes fleayi | reverse complement strand
TTTGATGTAAGTCATTGTTTCCAAGAGAAAGGGAGACCGGAGTGTAAAAAAGCATTGTTTTTGGACGGCAATGAAGAAATGACTGTTTGCGATTTCTCTTGCTCAGAAAGACTTAGAAAGTTGATAATTGTGGGCAATGTTAGAAATGTCATGAGAAACAAGAATTATGTAAAAGAATTGATGTAAGTCATTGTTTCCAAGAGAAAGGGAGACAGGAGTGTAAAAAAGCGTTGTTTTTGGACGGCAATGAAGAAATGACTATGTTTTGCGATTTCTCCTGCTCAGAAAGACTTAGAAAGTTGATAATTGTGGGCAATGTTAGAAATGTCAAGAGAAACAAGAATTATGTAAAAGAATTGATGTAAGTCATTGTTTCCAAGAGAAAGGGAGACAGGAGTGTAAAAAAGCGTTGTTTTTGGACGGCAATGAAGAAATTACTATGTTTTGCGATTTCTCCTGCTCAGAAAGACTTAGAAAGTTGATAATTGTGGGCAATGTTAGAAATGTCAAGAGAAACAAGAATTATGTAAAAGAATTGATGTAAGTCATTGTTTCCAAGAGAAAGGGAGACAGGAGTGTAAAAAAGCGTTGTTTTTGGACGGCAATGAAGAAATGACTATGTTTTGCGATTTCTCCTGCTCAGAAAGACTTAGAAAGTTGATAATTGTGGGCAATGTAAGAAATGTCATGAGAAACAAGAATTATGTAAAAGAATTGATGTAAGTCATTGTTTCAAGAGAAAGGGAGACAGGAGTGTAAAAAAGCGTTGTTTTTGGACGGCAATGAAGAAATGACTATGTTTTGCGATTTCTCCTGCTCAGAAAGACTTAGAAAGTTGATAATTGTGGGCAATGTTAGAAATGTCATGAGAAACAAGAATTATGTAAAAGAATTGATGTAAGTCATTGTTTCGAAGAGAAAGGGAGACCGGAGTGTAAAAAAGCGTTGTTTTTGGACGGCAATGAAGAAATGACTATGTTTTGCGATTTCTCCTGCTCAGAAAGACTTAGAAAGTTGATAATTGTGGGCAATGTAAGAAATGTCATGAGAAACAAGAATTATGTAAAAGAATTGATGTAAGTCATTGTTTCCAAGAGAAAGGGAGACAGGAGTGTAAAAAAGCGTTGTTTTTGGACGGCAATGAAGAAATGACTATGTTTTGCGATTTCTCCTGCTCAGAAAGACTTAGAAAGTTGATAATTGTGGGCAATGTTAGAAATGTCATGAGAAACAAGAATTATGTAAAAGAATTGATGTAAGTCATTGTTTCCAAGAGAAAGGGAGACCGGAGTGTAAAAAAGCGTTGTTTTTGGACGGCAATGAAGAAATGACTATGTTTTGCGATTTCTCCTTGCTCAGAAAGACTTAGAAAGTTGATAATTGTGGGCAATGTAAGAAATGTCATGAGAAACAAGAATTATGTAAAAGAATTGATGTAAGTCATTGTTTCCAAGAGAAAGGGAGACCGGAGTGTAAAAAAGCGTTGTTTTTGGACGGCAATGAAGAAATGACTTGTTTTGAGATTTCTCTTGCTCAGAAAGACTTAGAAAGTTGATAATTGTGGGCAATGTTAGAAATGTCATGAGAAACAAGAATTATGTAAAAGAATTGATGTAAGTCATTGTTTCCAAGAGAAAGGGAGACAGGAGTGTAAAAAAGCGTTGTTTTTGGACGGCAACTGAAGAAATGACTATGTTTTGCGATTTCTCCTGCTCAGAAAGACTTAGAAAGTTGATAATTGTGGGCAATGTTAGAACATGTCATGAGAAACAAGAATTATGTAAAAGAATTGATGTAAGTCATTGTTTCGAAGAGAAAGGGAGACCGGAGTGTAAAAAAGCGTTGTTTTTGGACGGCAATGAAGAAATGACTATGTTTTGCGATTTCTCCTGCTCAGAAAGACTTAGAAAGTTGATAATTGTGGGCAATGTAAGAAATGTCATGAGAAACAAGAATTATGTAAAAGAATTGATGTAAGTCATTGTTTCCAAGAGAAAGGGAGACCGGAGTGTAAAAAAGCGTTGTTTTTGGACGGCAATGAAGAAATGACTGTTTTGCGATTTCTCTTGCTCAGAAAGACTTAGAAAGTTGATAATTGTGGGCAATGTTAGAAATGTCATGAGAAACAAGAATTATGTAAAAGAATTGATGTAAGTCATTGTTTCCAAGAGAAAGGGAGACCGGAGTGTAAAAAAGCGTTGTTTTTGGACGGCAATGAAGAAATGACTGTTTTGCGATTTCTCTCTGCTCAGAAAGACTTAGAAAGTTGATAATTGTGGGCAATGTTAGAAATGTCATGAGAAACAAGAATTATGTAAAAGAATTGATGTAAGTCATTGTTCCAAGAGAAAGGGAGACCGGAGTGTAAAAAAGCGTTGTTTTTGGACGGCAATGAAGAAATGACTGTTTTGCGATTTCTCTTGCTCAGAAAGACTTAGAAAGTTGATAATTGTGGGCAATGTTAGAAATGTCATGAGAAACAAGAATTATGTAAAAGAATTGATGTAAGTCATTGTTTCCAAGAGAAAGGGAGACAGGAGTGTAAAAAAGCGTTGTTTTTGGACGGCAATGAAGAAATGACCATGTTTTGCGATTTCTCCTGCTCAGAAAGACTTAGAAAGTTGATAATTGTGGGCAATGTTAGAAATGTCATGAGAAACAAGAATTATGTAAAAGAATTGATGTAAGTCATTGTTTCCAAGAGAAAGGGAGACAGGAGTGTAAAAAAGCGTTGTTTTTGGACGGCAATGAAGAAATGACTATGTTTTGCGATTTCTCCTGCTCAGAAAGACTTAGAAAGTTGATAATTGTGGGCAATGTTAGAAATGTCATGAGAAACAAGAATTATGTAAAAGAATTGATGTAAGTCATTGTTTCCAAGAGAAAGGGAGACAGGAGTGTAAAAAAGCGTTGTTTTTGGACGGCAATGAAGAAATGACTATGTTTTGCGATTTCTCCTGCTCAGAAAGACTTAGAAAGTTGATAATTGTGGGCAATGTTAGAAATGTCATGAGAAACAAGAATTATGTAAAAGAATTGATGTAAGTCATTGTTTCCAAGAGAAAGGGAGACAGGAGTGTAAAAAAGCGTTGTTTTTGGACGGCAATGAAGAAATGACTATGTTTTGCGATTTCTCCTGCTCAGAAAGACTTAGAAAGTTGATAATTGTGGGCAATGTTAGAAATGTCATGAGAAACAAGAATTATGTAAAAGAATTGATGTAAGTCATTGTTTCCAAGAGAAAGGGAGACAGGAGTGTAAAAAAGCGTTGTTTTTGGACGGCAATAAAGAAATGACTATGTTTTGCGATTTCTCCTGCTCAGAAAGACTTAGAAAGTTGATAATTGTGGGCAATGTTAGAAATGTCATGAGAAACAAGAATTATGTAAAAGAATTGATGTAAGTCATTGTTTCCAAGAGAAAGGGAGACCGGAGTGTAAAAAAGCATTGTTTTTGGACGGCAATGAAGAAATGACTGTTTTGCGATTTCTCTTGCTCAGAAAGACTTAGAAAGTTGATAATTGTGGGCAATGTTAGAAATGTCATGAGAAACAAGAATTATGTAAAAGAATTGATGTAAGTCATTGTTTCCAAGAGAAAGGGAGACAGGAGTGTAAAAAAGCGTTGTTTTTGGACGGCAATGAAGAAATGACTATGTTTTGCGATTTCTCCTGCTCAGAAAGACTTAGAAAGTTGATAATTGTGGGCAATGTTAGAAATGTCAAGAGAAACAAGAATTATGTAAAAGAATTGATGTAAGTCATTGTTTCCAAGAGAAAGGGAGACAGGAGTGTAAAAAAGCGTTGTTTTTGGACGGCAATGAAGAAATGACTATGTTTTGCGATTTCTCCTGCTCAGAAAGACTTAGAAAGTTGATAATTGTGGGCAATGTTAGAAATGTCAAGAGAAACAAGAATTATGTAAAAGAATTGATGTAAGTCATTGTTTCCAAGAGAAAGGGAGACAGGAGTGTAAAAAAGCGTTGTTTTTGGACGGCAATGAAGAAATGACTGTTTTGCGATTTCTCTTGCTCAGAAAGACTTAGAAAGTTGATAATTGTGGGCAATGTTAGAAATGTCATGAGAAACAAGAATTATGTAAAAGAATTGATGTAAGTCATTGTTTCCAAGAGAAAGGGAGACAGGAGTGTAAAAAAGCGTTGTTTTTGGACGGCAATGAAGAAATGACCATGTTTTGCGATTTCTCCTGCTCAGAAAGACTTAGAAAGTTGATAATTGTGGGCAATGTTAGAAATGTCATGAGAAACAAGAATTATGTAAAAGAATTGATGTAAGTCATTGTTTCCAAGAGAAAGGGAGACAGGAGTGTAAAAAAGCGTTGTTTTTGGACGGCAATGAAGAAATGACTATGTTTTGCGATTTCTCCTGCTCAGAAAGACTTAGAAAGTTGATAATTGTGGGCAATGTTAGAAATGTCATGAGAAACAAGAATTATGTAAAAGAATTGATGTAAGTCATTGTTTCCAAGAGAAAGGGAGACCGGAGTGTAAAAAAGCATTGTTTTTGGACGGCAATGAAGAAATGACTGTTTTGCGATTTCTCTTGCTCAGAAAGACTTAGAAAGTTGATAATTGTGGGCAATGTTAGAAATGTCATGAGAAACAAGAATTATGTAAAAGACATGATGTAAGTCATTGTTTCCAAGAGAAAGGGAGACAGGAGTGTAAAAAAGCGTTGTTTTTGGACGGCAATGAAGAAATGACTATGTTTTGCGATTTCTCCTGCTCAGAAAGACTTAGAAAGTTGATAATTGTGGGCAATGTTAGAAATGTCATGAGAAACAAGAATTATGTAAAAGAATTGATGTAAGTCATTGTTTCCAAGAGAAAGGGAGACAGGAGTGTAAAAAAGCGTTGTTTTTGGACGGCAATGAAGAAATGACTATGTTTTGCGATTTCTCCTGCTCAGAAAGACTTAGAAAGTTGATAATTGTGGGCAATGTAAGAAATGTCATGAGAAACAAGAATTATGTAAAAGAATTGATGTAAGTCATTGTTTCCAAGAGAAAGGGAGACAGGAGTGTAAAAAAGCGTTGTTTTTGGACGGCAATGAAGAAATGACTATGTTTTGCGATTTCTCCTGCTCAGAAAGACTTAGAAAGTTGATAATTGTGGGCAATGTTAGAAATGTCAAGAGAAACAAGAATTATGTAAAAGAATTGATGTAAGTCATTGTTTCCAAGAGAAAGGGAGACAGGAGTGTAAAAAAGCGTTGTTTTTGGACGGCAATGAAGAAATGACTATGTTTTGCGATTTCTCCTGCTCAGAAAGACTTAGAAAGTTGATAATTGTGGGCAATGTAAGAAATGTCATGAGAAACAAGAATTATGTAAAAGAATTGATGTAAGTCATTGTTTCCAAGAGAAAGGGAGACCGGAGTGTAAAAAAGCATTGTTTTTGGACGGCAATGAAGAAATGACTATGTTTTGCGATTTCTCTTGCTCAGAAAGACTTAGAAAGTTGATAATTGTGGGCTATGTTAGAAATGTCATGAGAAACAAGAATTATGTAAAAGAATTGATGTAAGTCATTGTTTCCAAGAGAAAGGGAGACAGGAGTGTAAAAAAGCGTTGTTTTTGGACGGCAATGAAGAAATGACTATGTTTTGCGATTTCTCCTGCTCAGAAAGACTTAGAAAGTTGATAATTGTGGGCAATGTAAGAAATGTCATGAGAAACAAGAATTATGTAAAAGAATTGATGTAAGTCATTGTTTCCAAGAGAAAGGGAGACCGGAGTGTAAAAAAGCATTGTTTTTGGACGGCAATGAAGAAATGACTGTTTTGCGATTTCTCTTGCTCAGAAAGACTTAGAAAGTTGATAATTGTGGGCAATGTTAGAAATGTCATGAGAAACAAGAATTATGTAAAAGAATTGATGTAAGTCATTGTTTCCAAGAGAAAGGGAGACAGGAGTGTAAAAAAGCGTTGTTTTTGGACGGCAATGAAGAAATGACTATGTTTTGCGATTTCTCCTGCTCAGAAAGACTTAGAAAGTTGATAATTGTGGGCAATGTTAGAAATGTCAAGAGAAACAAGAATTATGTAAAAGAATTGATGTAAGTCATTGTTTCCAAGAGAAAGGGAGACAGGAGTGTAAAAAAGCGTTGTTTTTGGACGGCAATGAAGAAATGACTATGTTTTGCGATTTCTCCTGCTCAGAAAGACTTAGAAAGTTGATAATTGTGGGCAATGTTAGAAATGTCAAGAGAAACAAGAATTATGTAAAAGAATTGATGTAAGTCATTGTTTCCAAGAGAAAGGGAGACAGGAGTGTAAAAAAGCGTTGTTTTTGGACGGCAATGAAGAAATGACTATGTTTTGCGATTTCTCCTGCTCAGAAAGACTTAGAAAGTTGATAATTGTGGGCAATGTAAGAAATGTCATGAGAAACAAGAATTATGTAAAAGAATTGATGTAAGTCATTGTTTCCAAGAGAAAGGGAGACCGGAGTGTAAAAAAGCATTGTTTTTGGACGGCAATGAAGAAATGACTGTTTTGCGATTTCTCTTGCTCAGAAAGACTTAGAAAGTTGATAATTGTGGGCAATGTTAGAAATGTCATGAGAAACAAGAATTATGTAAAAGAATTGATGTAAGTCATTGTTTCCAAGAGAAAGGGAGACAGGAGTGTAAAAAAGCGTTGTTTTTGGACGGCAATGAAGAAATGACTATGTTTTGCGATTTCTCCTGCTCAGAAAGACTTAGAAAGTTGATAATTGTGGGCAATGTTAGAAATGTCAAGAGAAACAAGAATTATGTAAAAGAATTGATGTAAGTCATTGTTTCCAAGAGAAAGGGAGACAGGAGTGTAAAAAAGCGTTGTTTTTGGACGGCAATGAAGAAATGACTATGTTTTGCGATTTCTCCTGCTCAGAAAGACTTAGAAAGTTGATAATTGTGGGCAATGTTAGAAATGTCAAGAGAAACAAGAATTATGTAAAAGAATTGATGTAAGTCATTGTTTCCAAGAGAAAGGGAGACAGGAGTGTAAAAAAGCGTTGTTTTTGGACGGCAATGAAGAAATGACTATGTTTTGCGATTTCTCCTGCTCAGAAAGACTTAGAAAGTTGATAATTGTGGGCAATGTAAGAAATGTCATGAGAAACAAGAATTATGTAAAAGAATTGATGTAAGTCATTGTTTCCAAGAGAAAGGGAGACAGGAGTGTAAAAAAGCGTTGTTTTTGGACGGCAATGAAGAAATGACTATGTTTTGCGATTTCTCCTGCTCAGAAAGACTTAGAAAGTTGATAATTGTGGGCAATGTTAGAAATGTCATGAGAAACAAGAATTATGTAAAAGAATTGATGTAAGTCATTGTTTCGAAGAGAAAGGGAGACCGGAGTGTAAAAAAGCGTTGTTTTTGGACGGCAATGAAGAAATGACTATGTTTTGCGATTTCTCCTGCTCAGAAAGACTTAGAAAGTTGATAATTGTGGGCAATGTAAGAAATGTCATGAGAAACAAGAATTATGTAAAAGAATTGATGTAAGTCATTGTTTCCAAGAGAATGGGAGACCGGAGTGTAAAAAAGCGTTGTTTTTGGACGGCAATGAAGAAATGACTGTTTTGCGATTTCTCTTGCTCAGAAAGACTTAGAAAGTTGATAATTGTGGGCAATGTAAGAAATGTCATGAGAAACAAGAATTATGTAAAAGAATTGATGTAAGTCATTGTTTCGAAAAAAAAGGGAGACCGGAGTCTAAAAAAGCGTTGTTTTTGGACGGCAATGAAGAAATGACTATGTTTTGCGATTTCTCCTGCTCAGAAAGACTTAGAAAGTTGATAATTGTGGGCAATGTAAGAAATGTCATGAGAAACAAGAATTATGTAAAAGAATTGATGTAAGTCATTGTTTCCAAGAGAAAGGGAGACAGGAGTGTAAAAAAGCGTTGTTTTTGGACGGCAATGAAGAAATGACTATGTTTTGCGATTTCTCCTGCTCAGAAAGACTTAGAAAGTTGATAATTGTGGGCAATGTAAGAAATGTCATGAGAAACAAGAATTATGTAAAAGAATTGATGTAAGTCATTGTTTCCAAGAGAAAGGGAGACAGGAGTGTAAAAAAGCGTTGTTTTTGGACGGCAATGAAGAAATGACTATGTTTTGCGATTTCTCCTGCTCAGAAAGACTTAGAAAGTTGATAATTGTGGGCAATGTTAGAAATGTCATGAGAAACAAGAATTATGTAAAAGAATTGATGTAAGTCATTGTTTCGAAGAGAAAGGGAGACCGGAGTGTAAAAAAGCGTTGTTTTTGGACAGCAATGAAGAAATGACTATGTTTTGCGATTTCTCCTGCTCAGAAAGACTTAGAAAGTTGATAATTGTGGGCAATGTAAGAAATGTCATGAGAAACAAGAATTATGTAAAAGAATTGATGTAAGTCATTGTTTCCAAGAGAATGGGAGACCGGAGTGTAAAAAAGCGTTGTTTTTGGACGGCAATGAAGAAATGACTGTTTTGCGATTTCTCTTGCTCAGAAAGACTTAGAAAGTTGATAATTGTGGGCAATGTTAGAAATGTCATGAGAAACAAGAATTATGTAAAAGAATTGATGTAAGTCATTGTTTCCAAGAGAAAGGGAGACCGGAGTGTAAAAAAGCGTTGTTTTTGGACGGCAATGAAGAAATGACTGTTTTGCGATTTCTCTTGCTCAGAAAGACTTAGAAAGTTGATAATTGTGGGCAATGTTAGAAATGTCATGAGAAACAAGAATTATGTAAAAGAATTGATGTAAGTCATTGTTTCCAAGAGAAAGGGAGACCGGAGTGTAAAAAAGCGTTGTTTTTGGACGGCAATGAAGAAATGACTGTTTTGCGATTTCTCTTGCTCAGAAAGACTTAGAAAGTTGATAATTGTGGGCAATGTTAGAAACGTCATGAGAAACAAGAATTATGTAAAAGAATTGATGTAAGTCATTGTTTCCAAGAGAAAGGGAGACAGGAGTGTAAAAAAGCGTTGTTTTTGGACGGCAATGAAGAAATGACCATGTTTTGCGATTTCTCCTGCTCAGAAAGACTTAGAAAGTTGATAATTGTGGGCAATGTTAGAAATGTCATGAGAAACAAGAATTATGTAAAAGAATTGATGTAAGTCATTGTTTCCAAGAGAAAGGGAGACAGGAGTGTAAAAAAGCGTTGTTTTTGGACGGCAATGAAGAAATGACTATGTTTTGCGATTTCTCCTGCTCAGAAAGACTTAGAAAGTTGATAATTGTGGGCAATGTTAGAAATGTCATGAGAAACAAGAATTATGTAAAAGAATTGATGTAAGTCATTGTTTCCAAGAGAAAGGGAGACCGGAGTGTAAAAAAGCATTGTTTTTGGACGGCAATGAAGAAATGACTGTTTTGCGATTTCTCTTGCTCAGAAAGACTTAGAAAGTTGATAATTGTGGGCAATGTTAGAAATGTCATGAGAAACAAGAATTATGTAAAAGAAATGATGTAAGTCATTGTTTCCAAGAGAAAGGGAGACAGGAGTGTAAAAAAGCGTTGTTTTTGGACGGCAATGAAGAAATGACTATGTTTTGCGATTTCTCCTGCTCAGAAAGACTTAGAAAGTTGATAATTGTGGGCAATGTTAGAAATGTCATGAGAAACAAGAATTATGTAAAAGAATTGATGTAAGTCATTGTTTCCAAGAGAAAGGGAGACAGGAGTGTAAAAAAGCGTTGTTTTTGGACGGCAATGAAGAAATGACTATGTTTTGCGATTTCTCCTGCTCAGAAAGACTTAGAAAGTTGATAATTGTGGGCAATGTAAGAAATGTCATGAGAAACAAGAATTATGTAAAAGAATTGATGTAAGTCATTGTTTCCAAGAGAAAGGGAGACCGGAGTGTAAAAAAGCATTGTTTTTGGACGGCAATGAAGAAATGACTGTTTTGCGATTTCTCTTGCTCAGAAAGACTTAGAAAGTTGATAATTGTGGGCAATGTTAGAAATGTCATGAGAAACAAGAATTATGTAAAAGAATTGATGGAAGTCATTGTTTCCAAGAGAAAGGGAGACAGGAGTGTAAAAAAGCGTTGTTTTTGGACGGCAATGAAGAAATGACTATGTTTTGCGATTTCTCCTGCTCAGAAAGACTTAGAAAGTTGATAATTGTGGGCAATGTTAGAAATGTCATGAGAAACAAGAATTATGTAAAAGAATTGATGTAAGTCATTGTTTCCAAGAGAAAGGGAGACAGGAGTGTAAAAAAGCGTTGTTTTTGGACGGCAATGAAGAAATGACTATGTTTTGCGATTTCTCCTGCTCAGAAAGACTTAGAAAGTTGATAATTGTGGGCAATGTTAGAAATGTCAAGAGAAACAAGAATTATGTAAAAGAATTGATGTAAGTCATTGTTTCCAAGAGAAAGGGAGACAGGAGTGTAAAAAAGCGTTGTTTTTGGACGGCAATGAAGAAATGACTATGTTTTGCGATTTCTCCTGCTCAGAAAGACTTAGAAAGTTGATAATTGTGGGCAATGTTAGAAATGTCATGAGAAACAAGAATTATGTAAAAGAATTGATGTAAGTCATTGTTTCGAAGAGAAAGGGAGACCGGAGTGTAAAAAAGCGTTGTTTTTGGACGGCAATGAAGAAATGACTATGTTTTGCGATTTCTCCTGCTCAGAAAGACTTAGAAAGTTGATAATTGTGGGCAATGTAAGAAATGTCATGAGAAACAAGAATTATGTAAAAGAATTGATGTAAGTCATTGTTTCCAAGAGAATGGGAGACCGGAGTGTAAAAAAGCGTTGTTTTTGGACGGCAATGAAGAAATGACTGTTTTGCGATTTCTCTTGCTCAGAAAGACTTAGAAAGTTGATAATTGTGGGCAATGTAAGAAATGTCATGAGAAACAAGAATTATGTAAAAGAATTGATGTAAGTCATTGTTTCGAAAAAAAAGGGAGACCGGAGTCTAAAAAAGCGTTGTTTTTGGACGGCAATGAAGAAATGACTATGTTTTGCGATTTCTCCTGCTCAGAAAGACTTAGAAAGTTGATAATTGTGGGCAATGTAAGAAATGTCATGAGAAACAAGAATTATGTAAAAGAATTGATGTAAGTCATTGTTTCCAAGAGAAAGGGAGACAGGAGTGTAAAAAAGCGTTGTTTTTGGACGGCAATGAAGAAATGACTATGTTTTGCGATTTCTCCTGCTCAGAAAGACTTAGAAAGTTGATAATTGTGGGCAATGTAAGAAATGTCATGAGAAACAAGAATTATGTAAAAGAATTGATGTAAGTCATTGTTTCCAAGAGAAAGGGAGACAGGAGTGTAAAAAAGCGTTGTTTTTGGACGGCAATGAAGAAATGACTATGTTTTGCGATTTCTCCTGCTCAGAAAGACTTAGAAAGTTGATAATTGTGGGCAATGTTAGAAATGTCATGAGAAACAAGAATTATGTAAAAGAATTGATGTAAGTCATTGTTTCGAAGAGAAAGGGAGACCGGAGTGTAAAAAAGCGTTGTTTTTGGACAGCAATGAAGAAATGACTATGTTTTGCGATTTCTCCTGCTCAGAAAGACTTAGAAAGTTGATAATTGTGGGCAATGTAAGAAATGTCATGAGAAACAAGAATTATGTAAAAGAATTGATGTAAGTCATTGTTTCCAAGAGAATGGGAGACCGGAGTGTAAAAAAGCGTTGTTTTTGGACGGCAATGAAGAAATGACTGTTTTGCGATTTCTCTTGCTCAGAAAGACTTAGAAAGTTGATAATTGTGGGCAATGTTAGAAATGTCATGAGAAACAAGAATTATGTAAAAGAATTGATGTAAGTCATTGTTTCCAAGAGAAAGGGAGACCGGAGTGTAAAAAAGCGTTGTTTTTGGACGGCAATGAAGAAATGACTGTTTTGCGATTTCTCTTGCTCAGAAAGACTTAGAAAGTTGATAATTGTGGGCAATGTTAGAAATGTCATGAGAAACAAGAATTATGTAAAAGAATTGATGTAAGTCATTGTTTCCAAGAGAAAGGGAGACCGGAGTGTAAAAAAGCGTTGTTTTTGGACGGCAATGAAGAAATGACTGTTTTGCGATTTCTCTTGCTCAGAAAGACTTAGAAAGTTGATAATTGTGGGCAATGTTAGAAACGTCATGAGAAACAAGAATTATGTAAAAGAATTGATGTAAGTCATTGTTTCCAAGAGAAAGGGAGACAGGAGTGTAAAAAAGCGTTGTTTTTGGACGGCAATGAAGAAATGACCATGTTTTGCGATTTCTCCTGCTCAGAAAGACTTAGAAAGTTGATAATTGTGGGCAATGTTAGAAATGTCATGAGAAACAAGAATTATGTAAAAGAATTGATGTAAGTCATTGTTTCCAAGAGAAAGGGAGACAGGAGTGTAAAAAAGCGTTGTTTTTGGACGGCAATGAAGAAATGACTATGTTTTGCGATTTCTCCTGCTCAGAAAGACTTAGAAAGTTGATAATTGTGGGCAATGTTAGAAATGTCATGAGAAACAAGAATTATGTAAAAGAATTGATGTAAGTCATTGTTTCCAAGAGAAAGGGAGACCGGAGTGTAAAAAAGCATTGTTTTTGGACGGCAATGAAGAAATGACTGTTTTGCGATTTCTCTTGCTCAGAAAGACTTAGAAAGTTGATAATTGTGGGCAATGTTAGAAATGTCATGAGAAACAAGAATTATGTAAAAGAAATGATGTAAGTCATTGTTTCCAAGAGAAAGGGAGACAGGAGTGTAAAAAAGCGTTGTTTTTGGACGGCAATGAAGAAATGACTATGTTTTGCGATTTCTCCTGCTCAGAAAGACTTAGAAAGTTGATAATTGTGGGCAATGTTAGAAATGTCATGAGAAACAAGAATTATGTAAAAGAATTGATGTAAGTCATTGTTTCCAAGAGAAAGGGAGACAGGAGTGTAAAAAAGCGTTGTTTTTGGACGGCAATGAAGAAATGACTATGTTTTGCGATTTCTCCTGCTCAGAAAGACTTAGAAAGTTGATAATTGTGGGCAATGTAAGAAATGTCATGAGAAACAAGAATTATGTAAAAGAATTGATGTAAGTCATTGTTTCCAAGAGAAAGGGAGACCGGAGTGTAAAAAAGCATTGTTTTTGGACGGCAATGAAGAAATGACTGTTTTGCGATTTCTCTTGCTCAGAAAGACTTAGAAAGTTGATAATTGTGGGCAATGTTAGAAATGTCATGAGAAACAAGAATTATGTAAAAGAATTGATGGAAGTCATTGTTTCCAAGAGAAAGGGAGACAGGAGTGTAAAAAAGCGTTGTTTTTGGACGGCAATGAAGAAATGACTATGTTTTGCGATTTCTCCTGCTCAGAAAGACTTAGAAAGTTGATAATTGTGGGCAATGTTAGAAATGTCATGAGAAACAAGAATTATGTAAAAGAATTGATGTAAGTCATTGTTTCCAAGAGAAAGGGAGACAGGAGTGTAAAAAAGCGTTGTTTTTGGACGGCAATGAAGAAATGACTATGTTTTGCGATTTCTCCTGCTCAGAAAGACTTAGAAAGTTGATAATTGTGGGCAATGTTAGAAATGTCAAGAGAAACAAGAATTATGTAAAAGAATTGATGTAAGTCATTGTTTCCAAGAGAAAGGGAGACAGGAGTGTAAAAAAGCGTTGTTTTTGGACGGCAATGAAGAAATGACCATGTTTTGCGATTTCTCCTGCTCAGAAAGACTTAGAAAGTTGATAATTGTGGGCAATGTAAGAAATGTCATGAGAAACAAGAATTATGTAAAAGAATTGATGTAAGTCATTGTTTCCAAGAGAAAGGGAGACAGGAGTGTAAAAAAGCGTTGTTTTTGGACGGCAATGAAGAAATGACTATGTTTTGCGATTTCTCCTGCTCAGAAAGACTTAGAAAGTTGATAATTGTGGGCAATGTTAGAAATGTCAAGAGAAACAAGAATTATGTAAAAGAATTGATGTAAGTCATTGTTTCCAAGAGAAAGGGAGACAGGAGTGTAAAAAAGCGTTGTTTTTGGACGGCAATGAAGAAATGACTATGTTTTGCGATTTCTCCTGCTCAGAAAGACTTAGAAAGTTGATAATTGTGGGCAATGTTAGAAATGTCAAGAGAAACAAGAATTATGTAAAAGAATTGATGTAAGTCATTGTTTCCAAGAGAAAGGGAGACAGGAGTGTAAAAAAGCGTTGTTTTTGGACGGCAATGAAGAAATGACTATGTTTTGCGATTTCTCCTGCTCAGAAAGACTTAGAAAGTTGATAATTGTGGGCAATGTAAGAAATGTCATGAGAAACAAGAATTATGTAAAAGAATTGATGTAAGTCATTGTTTCCAAGAGAAAGGGAGACAGGAGTGTAAAAAAGCGTTGTTTTTGGACGGCAATGAAGAAATGACTATGTTTTGCGATTTCTCCTGCTCAGAAAGACTTAGAAAGTTGATAATTGTGGGCAATGTTAGAAATGTCATGAGAAACAAGAATTATGTAAAAGAATTGATGTAAGTCATTGTTTCGAAGAGAAAGGGAGACCGGAGTGTAAAAAAGCGTTGTTTTTGGACGGCAATGAAGAAATGACTATGTTTTGCGATTTCTCCTGCTCAGAAAGACTTAGAAAGTTGATAATTGTGGGCAATGTAAGAAATGTCATGAGAAACAAGAATTATGTAAAAGAATTGATGTAAGTCATTGTTTCCAAGAGAATGGGAGACCGGAGTGTAAAAAAGCGTTGTTTTTGGACGGCAATGAAGAAATGACTGTTTTGCGATTTCTCTTGCTCAGAAAGACTTAGAAAGTTGATAATTGTGGGCAATGTAAGAAATGTCATGAGAAACAAGAATTATGTAAAAGAATTGATGTAAGTAATTGTTTCGAAAAAAAAGGGAGACCGGAGTGTAAAAAAGCGTTGTTTTTGGACGGCAATGAAGAAATGACTATGTTTTGCGATTTCTCCTGCTCAGAAAGACTTAGAAAGTTGATAATTGTGGGCAATGTAAGAAATGTCATGAGAAACAAGAATTATGTAAAAGAATTGATGTAAGTCATTGTTTCCAAGAGAAAGGGAGACAGGAGTGTAAAAAAGCGTTGTTTTTGGACGGCAATGAAGAAATGACTATGTTTTGCGATTTCTCCTGCTCAGAAAGACTTAGAAAGTTGATAATTGTGGGCAATGTAAGAAATGTCATGAGAAACAAGAATTATGTAAAAGAATTGATGTAAGTCATTGTTTCCAAGAGAAAGGGAGACAGGAGTGTAAAAAAGCGTTGTTTTTGGACGGCAATGAAGAAATGACTATGTTTTGCGATTTCTCCTGCTCAGAAAGACTTAGAAAGTTGATAATTGTGGGCAATGTTAGAAATGTCATGAGAAACAAGAATTATGTAAAAGAATTGATGTAAGTCATTGTTTCGAAGAGAAAGGGAGACCGGAGTGTAAAAAAGCGTTGTTTTTGGACAGCAATGAAGAAATGACTATGTTTTGCGATTTCTCCTGCTCAGAAAGACTTAGAAAGTTGATAATTGTGGGCAATGTAAGAAATGTCATGAGAAACAAGAATTATGTAAAAGAATTGATGTAAGTCATTGTTTCCAAGAGAATGGGAGACCGGAGTGTAAAAAAGCGTTGTTTTTGGACGGCAATGAAGAAATGACTGTTTTGCGATTTCTCTTGCTCAGAAAGACTTAGAAAGTTGATAATTGTGGGCAATGTTAGAAATGTCATGAGAAACAAGAATTATGTAAAAGAATTGATGTAAGTCATTGTTTCCAAGAGAAAGGGAGACCGGAGTGTAAAAAAGCGTTGTTTTTGGACGGCAATGAAGAAATGACTGTTTTGCGATTTCTCTTGCTCAGAAAGACTTAGAAAGTTGATAATTGTGGGCAATGTTAGAAATGTCATGAGAAACAAGAATTATGTAAAAGAATTGATGTAAGTCATTGTTTCCAAGAGAAAGGGAGACCGGAGTGTAAAAAAGCGTTGTTTTTGGACGGCAATGAAGAAATGACTGTTTTGCGATTTCTCTTGCTCAGAAAGACTTAGAAAGTTGATAATTGTGGGCAATGTTAGAAATGTCATGAGAAACAAGAATTATGTAAAAGAATTGATGTAAGTCATTGTTTCCAAGAGAAAGGGAGACAGGAGTGTAAAAAAGCGTTGTTTTTGGACGGCAATGAAGAAATGACCATGTTTTGCGATTTCTCCTGCTCAGAAAGACTTAGAAAGTTGATAATTGTGGGCAATGTTAGAAATGTCATGAGAAACAAGAATTATGTAAAAGAATTGATGTAAGTCATTGTTTCCAAGAGAAAGGGAGACAGGAGTGTAAAAAAGCGTTGTTTTTGGACGGCAATGAAGAAATGACTATGTTTTGCGATTTCTCCTGCTCAGAAAGACTTAGAAAGTTGATAATTGTGGGCAATGTTAGAAATGTCATGAGAAACAAGAATTATGTAAAAGAATTGATGTAAGTCATTGTTTCCAAGAGAAAGGGAGACCGGAGTGTAAAAAAGCATTGTTTTTGGACGGCAATGAAGAAATGACTGTTTTGCGATTTCTCTTGCTCAGAAAGACTTAGAAAGTTGATAATTGTGGGCAATGTTAGAAATGTCATGAGAAACAAGAATTATGTAAAAGAAATGATGTAAGTCATTGTTTCCAAGAGAAAGGGAGACAGGAGTGTAAAAAAGCGTTGTTTTTGGACGGCAATGAAGAAATGACTATGTTTTGCGATTTCTCCTGCTCAGAAAGACTTAGAAAGTTGATAATTGTGGGCAATGTTAGAAATGTCATGAGAAACAAGAATTATGTAAAAGAATTGATGTAAGTCATTGTTTCCAAGAGAAAGGGAGACAGGAGTGTAAAAAAGCGTTGTTTTTGGACGGCAATGAAGAAATGACTATGTTTTGCGATTTCTCCTGCTCAGAAAGACTTAGAAAGTTGATAATTGTGGGCAATGTAAGAAATGTCATGAGAAACAAGAATTATGTAAAAGAATTGATGTAAGTCATTGTTTCCAAGAGAAAGGGAGACCGGAGTGTAAAAAAGCATTGTTTTTGGACGGCAATGAAGAAATGACTGTTTTGCGATTTCTCTTGCTCAGAAAGACTTAGAAAGTTGATAATTGTGGGCAATGTTAGAAATGTCATGAGAAACAAGAATTATGTAAAAGAATTGATGTAAGTCATTGTTTCCAAGAGAAAGGGAGACAGGAGTGTAAAAAAGCGTTGTTTTTGGACGGCAATGAAGAAATGACTATGTTTTGCGATTTCTCCTGCTCAGAAAGACTTAGAAAGTTGATAATTGTGGGCAATGTTAGAAATGTCAAGAGAAACAAGAATTATGTAAAAGAATTGATGTAAGTCATTGTTTCCAAGAGAAAGGGAGACAGGAGTGTAAAAAAGCGTTGTTTTTGGACGGCAATGAAGAAATGACCATGTTTTGCGATTTCTCCTGCTCAGAAAGACTTAGAAAGTTGATAATTGTGGGCAATGTAAGAAATGTCATGAGAAACAAGAATTATGTAAAAGAATTGATGTAAGTCATTGTTTCCAAGAGAAAGGGAGACAGGAGTGTAAAAAAGCGTTGTTTTTGGACGGCAATGAAGAAATGACTATGTTTTGCGATTTCTCCTGCTCAGAAAGACTTAGAAAGTTGATAATTGTGGGCAATGTTAGAAATGTCATGAGAAACAAGAATTATGTAAAAGAATTGATGTAAGTCATTGTTTCCAAGAGAAAGGGAGACAGGAGTGTAAAAAAGCGTTGTTTTTGGACGGCAATGAAGAAATGACTATGTTTTGCGATTTCTCCTGCTCAGAAAGACTTAGAAAGTTGATAATTGTGGGCAATGTTAGAAATGTCAAGAGAAACAAGAATTATGTAAAAGAATTGATGTAAGTCATTGTTTCCAAGAGAAAGGGAGACAGGAGTGTAAAAAAGCGTTGTTTTTGGACGGCAATGAAGAAATGACCATGTTTTGCGATTTCTCCTGCTCAGAAAGACTTAGAAAGTTGATAATTGTGGGCAATGTAAGAAATGTCATGAGAAACAAGAATTATGTAAAAGAATTGATGTAAGTCATTGTTTCCAAGAGAAAGGGAGACAGGAGTGTAAAAAAGCGTTGTTTTTGGACGGCAATGAAGAAATGACTATGTTTTGCGATTTCTCCTGCTCAGAAGGACTTAGAAAGTTGATAATTGTGGGCAATGTTAGAAATGTCATGAGAAACAAGAATTATGTAAAAGAATTGATGTAAGTCATTGTTTCCAAGAGAAAGGGAGACCGGAGTGTAAAAAAGCATTGTTTTTGGACGGCAATGAAGAAATGACTGTTTTGCGATTTCTCTTGCTCAGAAAGACTTAGAAAGTTGATAATTGTGGGCAATGTTAGAAATGTCATGAGAAACAAGAATTATGTAAAAGAAATGATGTAAGTCATTGTTTCCAAGAGAAAGGGAGACAGGAGTGTAAAAAAGCGTTGTTTTTGGACGGCAATGAAGAAATGACTATGTTTTGCGATTTCTCCTGCTCAGAAAGACTTAGAAAGTTGATAATTGTGGGCAATGTTAGAAATGTCATGAGAAACAAGAATTATGTAAAAGAATTGATGTAAGTCATTGTTTCCAAGAGAAAGGGAGACAGGAGTGTAAAAAAGCGTTGTTTTTGGACGGCAATGAAGAAATGACTATGTTTTGCGATTTCTCCTGCTCAGAAAGACTTAGAAAGTTGATAATTGTGGGCAATGTAAGAAATGTCATGAGAAACAAGAATTATGTAAAAGAATTGATGTAAGTCATTGTTTTCAAGAGAAAGGGAGACCGGAGTGTAAAAAAGCATTGTTTTTGGACGGCAATGAAGAAATGACTGTTTTGCGATTTCTCTTGCTCAGAAAGACTTAGAAAGTTGATAATTGTGGGCAATGTTAGAAATGTCATGAGAAACAAGAATTATGTAAAAGAATTGATGTAAGTCATTGTTTCCAAGAGAAAGGGAGACAGGAGTGTAAAAAAGCGTTGTTTTTGGACGGCAATGAAGAAATGACTATGTTTTGCGATTTCTCCTGCTCAGAAAGACTTAGAAAGTTGATAATTGTGGGCAATGTTAGAAATGTCAAGAGAAACAAGAATTATGTAAAAGAATTGATGTAAGTCATTGTTTCCAAGAGAAATGGAGACAGGAGTGTAAAAAAGCGTTGTTTTTGGACGGCAATGAAGAAATGACTATGTTTTGCGATTTCTCCTGCTCAGAAAGACTTAGAAAGTTGATAATTGTGGGCAATGTTAGAAATGTCAAGAGAAACAAGAATTATGTAAAAGAATTGATGTAAGTCATTGTTTCCAAGAGAAAGGGAGACAGGAGTGTAAAAAAGCGTTGTTTTTGGACGGCAATGAAGAAATGACTATGTTTTGCGATTTCTCCTGCTCAGAAAGACTTAGAAAGTTGATAATTGTGGGCAATGTAAGAAATGTCATGAGAAACAAGAATTATGTAAAAGAATTGATGTAAGTCATTGTTTCCAAGAGAAAGGGAGACCGGAGTGTAAAAAAGCATTGTTTTTGGACGGCAATGAAGA
>NW_027447974.1:0-19541 GCF_038048845.1 Mixophyes fleayi | reverse complement strand
ATTTCAGGATTCATGATTTTTCATGATTCGAATTCATGATTCATGATTCAATTCATGATTCATGATTCGATTAATTATTCATGATTCAAGATTCAATTCATGATTCATGAATAATGATTCAATTCATAAATCATGATTCATGATTCGATTCATGATTCATGATTCATGATTCAATTCATGATTCATGATTCATGATTCAATTCATAAATCATGATTCATGATTCGATTCATGATTCATGATTCATGATTCAATTCATGATTCATGATTCATGATTCGATTCATGATTCATGATTCATGATTCAATTCATGATTCATGATTCAATTCATGATTCATGATGCGATTCATTATTCATGATTCATGATTCAATTCATTATTTATGATTCGATTCATGATTCATGATTCAATTCATTATTCATGATTCAATTCATGATACGAATTATGATTCATGATTAATTATTCAATTCATGATTCATGATACGATTCATGATTCATGATGCGATTCATTATTCATGATTAATGATTCAATTCATGATTCATGATTCATGATTAATGATTCAATTCAGAATTCATGATTCATGATTAATGATTCAATTCATGATTCATGATTCAATTCATTATTCATGATTCATGATTCATGATACCATTCATGATTCATGATTAATTATTCAATTCATGATTCATGATTCGATTCATGATTCATGATTCGATTCGTTATTCATGATTCATGATTCGATTCATTATTCATGACTCATGATTCGATTCATGATTCATGATAAATGATTCAATTCATGATTCATGATTCATGATTCGATTAAAGATTCATGATTCATGATTAAATTCATGATTCATGATTAATGATTCAATTCATGATTCATGATTCGATTGATGATTTATGATTCATAATTCGATTCATGATTCATGATTCGATTCATGACTCATGATTCGATTTATGATTCGATTTATGATTCATGATTCATAATTCATGATTCGATTCATGATTCAATTCATGATTCATGATTTAATTCATGATTCATGATTCGATTCTTGATTCATGATTCAATTCATGATTCCTTATTTATGATTCATGATTCAATTCATGATTGATGATTCGATTCATGATTCATGATTTAATTCATGATTCATGATTCGATTCATTATTCATGATTCATGATTCATGATTCGATTCATGATTCATGATTAATGATTCAATTCATAAATCTTAAATCATGATTCGATTCATGATTCACGATTCATGATTAAATTCATAAATCTTAAATCATGATTCAATTCATGATTCATGATTTAATTCATGATTCATGATTCGATTCTTGATTCAATTCATTATTGATGATTCGATTCATGATTCATGATTTAATTCATGATTCGATTCATTATTCATGATTCATGATTCGATTAAAGATTTATGATTCGTGATTCAATTCATGATTCATGATTCATGATTCGATTCATGATTCATGATTCATGATTCGATTCATGATTCATGATTCATGATTAATGATTCAATTCATGATTCATGATTAATGATTTGATTCATGATTCATGATTCATAATTCGATTCATGATTCATGATTTGATTCATGATTCATGATTCGATTTATGATTCATGATTCATAATTCATGATTCGAATCATGATTCAAGATTCATGATTCATGATTCAATTCATGATTCATGATTCGATTCATGATTCATGATTCATGATTCGATTCATGATTCATGATTCAATTCATGATTCATGATTTATTTCATGATTCAAGATTCGATTCTTGATTTATGATTCAATTCATGATTCCTTATTCATGATTGATGATTCGATTCATGATTGATGATTCGATTCATGATTCATGATTCAATTCATGATTCATGATTCGATTCATGATTCATGATTCATGATTAAATTTATGATTCATGATTCGATTCTTGATTCATGATTCGATTCATAAATCATGATTCGATTCATGATTCATGATTAATGATTGAATTCATGATTCATGATTCAATTCATGATTCATGATTCAATTCATGATTCATGATTCATTTCATGATTCATTTCATAATTCATGATTCATGATTCAAATCATGATTTAATTCATTATTAAATTCATGATTCATAATTCAATTCATAATTCATGATTCGATTCATGATTCATGATTCATGATTCATGATTAATGATTCAATTTATGATTCATGATTCATGATTCGATTCATGATTCATGATTCAATACATGATTCATTTCATGATTCATGATTCAATTCATGATTCATGATTCATGATTTAATTCATGATTTAATTCATGATCCATGATTCAATTCATGATTCATGATTCATTATTCAATTCATGATTCATTTCATGTTTCAATTCATGATTCATGATTCATGATTCAATTCATGATTCATGATTCATGATTCAATTCATGATTCATGATTAATTTCATGATTCATGATTCAATTCATGATTCATTTCATGATTCATGATTTATTTCATGATTCATGATTTAATTCATGATTCATGATTCATGATTCAATTCATGATTCATGATTCATGATTCAATTCATGATTCATGATTAATTTCATGATTCATGATTCAATTCATGATTCATTTCATGATTCATGATTTATTTCATGATTCATGATTTAATTCATGATTCATGATTTAATTCATGATTCATGATGCAATTCATGATTCATGATTCAATTCATGATTCAATTCATGATTCATGATTTAATTCATGATTCATGATGCAATTCATGATTCATGATTCAATTCATGATTTAATTCATGATTTATGATTTGATTCATGATTCATGATTCAATTCATGATTCAAGATTCATGATTCAATTCATGATTCATGATTCGATTCATGATTCATAATTCATGATTCATGATTCAATTCATTATTCATGATTCATGATTCAATTCATGATTCATGATTCATGATTTAATTCATGATTCATGATTCAATTCATGATTCATGATTCAATACATGATTCATGATTTAATTCATGATTCATGATTCGATTCATGATTCATGATTCAATTCATGATTCATGATTAATGATTCAATTCATAAATCATGATTCATGATTCATGATTCAATTCATTAAACATGATTCATGATTCGATTCATGATTCATGATTCATGATTGAATTCATGATTCATGATTTAATTCATGATTCATGATTCATGATTCAATTCATGATTTATGATTCGATTCATGATTCATGATTCAATTCATTATTCATGATTCAATTCATGATACGATTCATGATTCATGATTAATTATTCAATTCATGATTCATGATTCGATTCATGATTCATGATTCGATTCATGATTCATGATACGATTCATGATTCATGATTAATTATTCAATTCATGATTCATGATTCGATTCATGATTAATTATTCAATTCATGATTCATGATTGAATTCATGATTCATGATTCAATTCATGATTCATGATTCATTTCATGATTCATTTCATAATTCATAATTCATGATTCAATTCATGATTCATGATTCATGATTCGATTAATGATTCATGATTCATGATTTATGATTAATGATTCGATTCATGATTCATGATTCAATTCATGATTCATTTCATGATTCATGATTCAATTCATGATTCATGATTTAATTCATGATTTAATTCATGATTCATGATTCAATTCATGATTCATGATTCATGATTCATTATTCAATTCATGATTCAATTCATGATTTATGATTCAATTCATGATTTATGATTCAATTCATGATTCATGATTAATGATTCAAATCATAAATCATGATTCATGATTCGATTCATGATTCATGATTCAATTCATGATTCATGATTCATGATTCAATTCATAAATCATGATTCATGATTCGATTCATGATTCATGATTCATGATTCAATTCATGATTCATGATTCATGATTCGATTCATGATTCATGATTCATGATTCATGATTGAATTCATGATTCATGATTCAATTCATGATTCATGATTCATGATTCAATTCATGATTTATGATTTAAATCATGATTCATGATTCAATTCAATATTCATGATTCAATTCATGATACGATTCATGATTTATGATTTTTATTCAATTCATGATTCATGATTCGATTCATGATTCATGATGCGATTCATTATTTATGATTCATGATTCAATTCATTATTTATGATTCGATTCATGATTCATGATTCAATTCATTATTCATGATTCAATTCATGATACGATTCATGATTCATGATTATTATTCAATTCATGATTCATGATACGATTCATGATTCATGATGCGATTCATTATTCATGAGTCATGATTCGATTCATTATTTATGATTCATGATTCGATTCATGATTCATGATTCATGATTCAATTCATGATTTATGATTCGATTCATGATTCATGATTCAATTCATGATTTATGATTCAATTCATGATTCATGATTCATGATTCATGATTCATGATTCATGATTCGATTCATGATTCATGATTCATTATAAATGATTCAATTCATGATTCATAATTCAATTCATAATTCATGATTCGATTTATGATTCATGATTCGATTCATGATTCATGATTCGATTCATGATTCATGATTCATGATTCATGATTAATGATTTAATTCATGATTCATGATTCATGATTCGATTCATGATTCGATTCATGATTCGATTCATGATTCATGATTCGATTCATGATTTATGATTCATGATTCATGATTAATGATTTAATTCATAATTCATGATTCATGATTCGATTCATGATTCATGATTCGATTCATGAATTATGATTCATGATTCATGATTTATGATTCAATTCATGATTCATGATTCATGATTCAATTCATGATTCATGATTAATTTCATGATTCATGATTCAATTCATTATTCATTTCATGATTCATGATTCATTTCATGATTCATGATTCATTTCATAATTCATGATTTAATTCATGATTCATGATTCATGATTTAATTCATGATTCATGATGCAATTCATGATTCATGATTCAATTCATGATTCAATTCATGATTTATGATTCGATTCATGATTCATGATTCAATTCATGATTCATGATTCAATTCATGATTCATGATTCATGATTCATGATTCGATTCATGATTCATGATTCATGATTAAATTCCTGATTCATAATTCGATTCATGATTCATGATTCGATTCATAAATCATGATTCGATTCATTATTCATGATTCAATTCATGATTCATGATTTAATTCATGATTCATGATTCGATTCTTGATTCAATTCATTATTGATGATTCGATTCATGATTCATGATTTAATTCATGATTCGATTCATTATTCATGATTCATGATTCGATTAAAGATTTATGATTCGTGATTCAATTCATGATTCATGATTCATGATTCGATTCATGATTCATGATTCATGATTCGATTCATGATTCATGATTCATGATTAATGATTCAATTCATGATTCATGATTAATGATTCGATTCATGATTCATGATTCATAATTCGATTCATGATTCATGATTTGATTCATGATTCATGATTCGATTTATGATTCATGATTCATAATTCATGATTCGAATCATGATTCAAGATTCATGATTCATGATTCAATTCATCATTCATGATTTGATTCATGATTCATGATTCATGATTCGATTCATGATTCATGATTCAATTCATGATTCATGATTTAATTCATGATTCAAGATTTGATTCTTGATTTATGATTCAATTCATGATTCCTTATTCATGATTGATGATTCGATTCATGATTGATGATTCGATTCATGATTCATGATTCAATTCATGATTCATGATTCGATTCATGATTCATGATTAATGATTCAATTCATAAATCTTGATTCATGATTCGATTCATGATTCATGATTCATGATTAAATTCATGATTCATGATTCGATTCTTGATTCATGATTCGATTCATAAATCATGATTCGATTCATGATTCATGATTAATGATTGAATTCATGATTCATGATTCAATTCATGATTCATGATTCATTTCATGATTCATTTCATAATTCATGATTCATGATTCAAATCATGATTTAATTCATTATTAAATTCATGATTCATAATTAAATTCATAATTCATGATTCGATTCATGATTCATGATTCATGATTCATGATTAATGATTCAATTTATGATTCATGATTCATGATTCGATTCATGATTCATGATTCAATACATGATTCATTTCATGATTCATGATTCAATTCATGATTCATGATTCATGATTTAATTCATGATTTAATTCATGATCCATGATTCAATTCATGATTCATGATTCATTATTCAATTCATGATTCATTTCATGTTTCAATTCATGATTTATGATTTAATTCATGATTCATGATTCATGATTCAATTCATGATTCATGATTCATGATTCAATTCATGATTCATGATTAATTTCATGATTCATTATTCAATTCATGATTCATTTCATGATTCATGATTTATTTCATGATTCATGATTTAATTCATGATTCATGATTTAATTCATGATTCATGATGCAATTCATGATTCATGATTCAATTCATGATTCAATTCATGATTCATGATTTAATTCATGATTCATGATGCAATTCATGATTCATGATTCAATTCATGATTTATGATTTGATTCATGATTCATGATTCAATTCATGATTCAAGATTCATGATTCAATTCATGATTCATGATTCGATTCATGATTCATAATTCACGATTCATGATTCAATTCATTATTCATGATTCATGATTCAATTCATGATTCATGATTCATGATTTAATTCATGATTCATGATTCAATTCATGATTCATGATTCAATACATGATTAATGATTCAATTCATAAATCATGATTCATGATTCATGATTCAATTCATTAAACATGATTCATGATTCGATTCATGATTCATGATTCATGATTGAATTCATGATTCATGATTTAATTCATGATTCATGATTCATGATTCAATTCATGATTTATGATTCGATTCATGATTCATGATTCAATTCATTATTCATGATTCAATTCATGATACGATTCATGATTCATGATTAATTATTCAATTCATGATTCATGATTCGATTCATGATTCATGATTCGATTCATGATTCATGATACGATTCATGATTCATGATTAATTATTCAATTCATGATTCATGATTCGATTCATGATTCATGATTCGATTCATGATTCATGATTCGATTCAAAAATCATGATTCGAGTCATGATTCATGATTCATGATTGAATTCATGATTCATGATTCAATTCATGATTCATGATTCATTTCATGATTCATTTCATAATTCATAATTCATGATTCAATTCATGATTCATGATTCATGATTCGATTAATGATTCATGATTCATGATTTATGATTAATGATTCAATTCATGATTCATGATTCATGATTCGATTCATGATTCATGATTCAATTCATGATTCATTTCATGATTCATGATTCAATTCATGATTCATGATTTAATTCATGATTTAATTCATGATTCATGATTCAATTCATGATTCATGATTCATGATTCATTATTCAATTCATGATTCAATTCATGATTTATGATTCAATTCATGATTTATGATTCAATTCATGATTCATGATTAATGATTCAAATCATAAATCATGATTCATGATTCGATTCATGATTCATGATTCATGATTCAATTCATGATTCATGATTCATGATTCAATTCATAAATCATGATTCATGATTCGATTCATGATTCATGATTCATGATTTGATTCATGATTCATGATTCATGATTCATGATTGAATTCATGATTCATGATTCAATTCATGATTCATGATTCATGATTCAATTCATGATTTATGATTCAAATCATGATTCATGATTCAATTCAATATTCATGATTCAATTCATGATACGATTCATGATTTATGATTTTTATTCAATTCATGATTCATGATTCGATTCATGATTCATGATGCGATTCATTATTTATGATTCATGATTCAATTCACTATTTATGATTCGATTCATGATTCATGATTCAATTCATTATTCATGATTTAATTCATGATACGATTCATGATTCATGATTATTATTCAATTCATGATTCATGATACGATTCATGATTCATGATGCGATTCATTATTCATGAGCCATGATTCGATTCATTATTTATGATTCATGATTCGATTCATGATTCATGATTAATGATTCAATTCATGATTCATGATTCATGATTCATAATTGAATTCATGATTCATGATTCAATTCATGATTTATGATTCAATTCATGATTCATGATTCAATTCATGATTTATGATTCAATTCATGATTCATGATTCATGATTCATGATTCATGATTCATGATTCGATTCATGATTCATGATTCATTATAAATGATTCAATTCATGATTCATAATTCAATTCATAATTCATGATTCGATTTATGATTCATGATTCGATTCATGATTCATGATTCGATCCATGATTCATGATTCATGATTCATGATTAATGATTAATGATTTAATTCATGATTCGTGATTCATGATTCGATTCATGATTCATGATTCGATTCATGATTCGATTCATGATTCATGATTCGATTCATGATTTATGATTCATGATTCATGATTAATGATTTAATTCATAATTCATGATTCATGATTCGATTCATGATTCATGATTCGATTCATGAATTATGATTCATGATTCATGATTTATGATTCAATTCATGATTCATGATTCATGATTCAATTCATGATTCATGATTAATTTCATGATTCATGATTCAATTCATTATTCATTTCATGATTCATGATTCATTTCATGATTCATGATTCATTTCATGATTCATGATTTAATTCATGATTCATGATTCATGATTTAATTCTCAATTCATGATGCAATTCATGATTCATGATTCAATTCATGATTCAATTCATGATTTATGATTCGATTCATGATTCATGATTCAATTCATGATTCATGATTCAATTCATGATTCATGATTTGATTCATGATTCATATTTCATGATTCATGATTCAATTCATGATTCGTGATTCATGATTCAATTCATGATTCGTGATTCAATTCATGATTCATGATTTAATTCACGATTCATGATTCGATTCATGTTTCATGATTCAATTCATGATTCCTTATTCATGATTCATGATTCAATTCATGATTCATGATTTGATTCATGATTCATGATTCAATTCATGATTCAGGATTCGATTCATTATTCATGATTTATGATTCGATTCATGATTCATGATTCATGATTAATGATTCAATTCATAAATCATGATTCGATTCATGATTCATGATTCAATTCATGATTCATGATTCGATTCATGATTCATGATTCATGATTCAATTCATGATTTATGATTTGATTCATGATTCATGATTTAATTTATGATTCATGATTCAATTTATAATTCATGATTCATGATTCATGATTCGATTCATGATTCATGATTAATGATTCAATTCATGATTCTTGATTCGATTCATAATTCATGATTCGATTTATTATTCATGATTCATGATTCGATTCATTATTCATGATTCATGATTCGATTCATGATTCATGATTAATGATTCTATTCATGATTCATGATTCATGATTCATGATTCAATTCATGATTCATGATTCATGATTCAATTCATGATTCATGATTCGATTCATGATTCATAATTCATGATTCATGATTCAATTAATGATTTATGATTCATGGTTCAATTCATGATTCATGATTCAATTCATGATTCATGATTCAATTCATGATTCATGATTCAATTCATGATTCATGATTTAATTCATGATTCATGATTCGATTCATGATTCATGATTTAATTCATGATTCCTTATTCATGATTCATGATTTGATTCATGATTCATGATTCGATTCATGATTCATGATTCGATTCATGATTCATGACTCGATTAATTATTCATGATTCATGAATTAATTCATGATTCATGATTAATGATTCAATTCATAAATCATGATTCATGATTCGATTCATGATTCATGATTCATGATTCTATTCATGATTCATGATTCATGATTCAATTCATAAATCATGATTCATGATTTGATTCATGATTCATGATTCATGATTCAATTCATGATTCATGATTTGATTCATGATTCATGATTCATGATTGAATTCATGATTCATGATTCAATTCATGATTCATGATTCATGATTTAATTCATGATTTATGATTCAAATCATGATTCATGATTCAATTCAATATTCATGATTCAATTCATGATACGATTCATGATTCATGATTTTTATTCAATTCATGATTCATGATTCGATTCATGATTCATGATGCGATTTATTATTCATGATTCATGATTCAATTCATTATTTATGATTCGATTCATGATTTATGATTCAATTCATTATTCATGATTCAATTCATAATACGATTCTTGATTCATGATTAATTATTCAATTCATGATTCATGATACGATTCATGATCCATGATGCGATTCATTATTCCTGATTCATGATTCGATTCATTATTTATGATTCATGATTCGATTCATGATTCATGATTAATGATTCAATTCATGATTCATGATTCATGATTAATGATTCAATTCATGATTCATGATTCAATTCATTATTCATGATTCATGATTCATGATACCATTCATGATTCATGATTAATTATTCAATTCATGATTCATTATTCGATTCATGATTCATGATTCGATTCATTATTCATGATTCATGATTCGATTCATTATTCATGATTCATGATTCAATTCATGATTCATGATTCAATTCATGATTCATGATTCATGATTCAATTCATGATTCGTGATTCAATTCATGATTCATGATTTAATTCATGATTCATGATTCGATTCATGATTCATGATTCAATTCATGATTCCTTATTTATGATTCATGATTCAATTCATGATTCATGATTCGATTCATGATTCATGATTCAATTCATGATTCATGATTCGATTCATTATTCATGATTCATGATTCGATTCATGATTCATGATTCATGATTAATGATTCAATTCATAAATCATGATTCATGATTCGATTCATGATTTATGATTCGATTCATGATTCATGATTCAATTTATGATTCATGATTCAATTCATAATTCATGATTCATGATTCATGATTCGATTCATGATTCATGATTAATGATTCAATTCATGATTCTTGATTCGATTCATAATTCATGATTCGATTTATTATTCATGATTCATGATTCGATTCATTATTCATGATTCATGATTCGATTCATGATTCATGATTAATGATTCAATTCATGATTCATGATTCATGATTCGATTAAAGATTCATGATTCATGATTCTATTCATGATTCATGATTCATGATTCATGATTCAATTCATGATTCATGATTCATGATTCAATTCATGATTCATGATTCGATTCATGATTCATAATTCATGATTCATGATTCAATTCATGATTTATGATTCATGATTCAATTCATGATTCATGATTCAATTCATGATTCTTGATTTAATTCATGATTCATGATTCGATTCATGATACATGATTCAATTCATGATTCCTTATTCATGATTCATGATTCAATTCATGATTCATGATTCGATTCATGATTCATGATTCAATTCATGAATCATGATTCGATTAATTATTCATGATTCATGATTCAATTCATGATTCATGATTAATGATTCAATTCATAAATCATTATTCATGATTCGATTCATGATTCATGATTCATGATTCAATTCATGATTCATGATTCATGATTCAATTCATAAATCATGATTCATGATTCGATTCATGATTCATGATTCATGATTTAATTCATGATTCATGATGCATGATTCGATTCATGATTCATGATTCATGATTGAATTCATGATTCATGATTCAATTAATGATTCATGATGCGATTCATTATTCATGATTCATGATTCAATTCATTATTTATGATTCGATTCATGATTCATGATTCAATTCATTATTCATGATTCAATTCATGATACGATTCATGATTCATGATTAATTATTCAATTCATGATTCATGATACGATTCATGATTCATGATGCGATTCATTATTCATGATTCATGATTCGATTCATTATTTATGATTCATGATTCGATTCATGATTCATGATTAATGATTCAATTCATGATTCATGATTCATGATTAATGATTCAATTCAGGATTCATGATTCAATTCCTTATTCATGATTCATGATTCGATTCATGATTCATGATTCGATTCATGATTCATGATTCGATTCATGATTCATGACTCGATTAATTATTCATGATTCATGAATTAATTCATGATTCATGATTAATGATTCAATTCATAAATCATGATTCATGATTCGATTCATGATTCATGATTCATGATTCAATTCATGATTTATGATTTGATTCATGATTCATGATTCAATTTATGATTCATGATTCAATTTATAATTCATGATTCATGATTCATGATTCGATTCATGATTCATGATTAATGATTCAATTCATGATTCTTGATTCGATTCATAATTCATGATTCGATTTATTATTCATGATTCATGATTCGATTCATTATTCATGATTCATGATTCGATTCATGATTCATGATTAATGATTCAATTCATGATTCATGATTCATGATTCGATTAAAGATTCATGATTCATGATTATATTCATGATTCATGATTCTATTCATGATTCATGATTCATGATTCATGATTCAATTCATGATTCATGATTCATGATTCAATTCATGATTCATGATTCGATTCATGATTCATAATTCATTATTCATGATTCAATTAATGATTTATGATTCATGGTTCAATTCATGATTCATGATTCAATTCATGATTCATGATTCAATTCATGATTCATGATTCAATTCATGATTCATGATTTAATTCATGATTCATGATTCGATTCATGATTCATGATTTAATTCATGATTCCTTATTCATAATTCATGATTCGATTCATGATTCATGATTCGATTCATGATTCATGATTCGATTCATGATTCATGACTCGATTAATTATTCATGATTCATGAATTAATTCATGATTCATGATTAATGATTCAATTCATAAATCATGATTCATGATTCGATTCATGATTCATGATTCATGATTCTATTCATGATTCATGATTCATGATTCAATTCATAAATCATGATTCATGATTCGATTCATGATTCATGATTCATGATTCAATTCATGATTCATGATTCGATTCATGATTCATGATTGAATTCATGATTCATGATTCAATTCATGATTCATGATTCATGATTTAATTCATGATTTATGATTCAAATCATGATTCATGATTCAATTCAATATTCATGATTCAATTCATGATACGATTCATGATTCATGATTTTTATTCAATTCATGATTCATGATACGATTCATGATCCATGATGCGATTCATTATTCATGATTCATGATTCGATTCATTATTTATGATTCATGATTCGATTCATGATTTATGATTAATGATTCAATTCATGATTCATGATTCATGATTCATGATACCATTCATGATTCATGATTAATTATTCAATTCATGATTCATTATTCGATTCATGATTCATGATTCGATTCATTATTCATGATTCATGATTCGATTCATTATTCATGATTCATGATTCAATTCATGATTCATGATTCAATTCATGATTCATGATTCATGATTCAATTCATGATTCGTGATTCAATTCATGATTCATGATTTAATTCATGATTCATGATTCGATTCATGATTCATGATTCAATTCATGATTCCTTATTTATGATTCATGATTCAATTCATGATTCATGATTCGATTCATGATTTATGATTCAATTCATGATTCATGATTCGATTCATTATTCATGATTCATGATTCGATTCATGATTCATGATTCATGATTAATGATTCAATTCATAAATCATGATTCATGATTCGATTCATGATTTATGATTCGATTCATGATTCATGATTCAAATTATGATTCATGATTCAATTCATAATTCATGATTCATGATTCATGATTCGATTCATGATTCATGATTAATGATTCAATTCATGATTCTTGATTCGATTCATAATTCATGATTCGATTTATTATTCATGATTCATGATTCGATTCATTATTCATGATTCATGATTCGATTCATGATTCATGATTAATGATTCAATTCATGATTCATGATTCATGATTCGATTAAAGATTCATGATTCATGATTCTATTCATGATTCATGATTCATGATTCATGATTCAATTCATGATTCATGATTCATGATTCAATTCATGATTGATGATTCGATTCATGATTCATAATTCATGATTCATGATTCAATTCATGATTTATGATTCATGATTCAATTCATGATTCATGATTCAATTCATGATTCTTGATTTAATTCATGATTCATGATTCGATTCATGATACATGATTCAATTCATGATTCCTTATTCATGATTCATGATTCAATTCATGATTCATGATTCGATTCATGATTCATGATTCAATTCATGAATCATGATTCGATTAATTATTCATGATTCATGATTCAATTCATGATTCATGATTAATGATTCAATTCATAAATCATTATTCATGATTCGATTCATGATTCATGATTCATGATTCAATTCATGAATCATGATTCGATTAATTATTCATGATTCATGATTCAATTCATGATTCATGATTAATGATTCAATTCATAAATCATTATTCATGATTCGATTCATGATTCATGATTCATGATTCAATTCATGATTCATGATTCATGATTCAATTCATAAATCATGATTCATGATTCGATTCATGATTCATGATTCATGATTTAATTCATGATTCATGATGCATGATTCAATTCATGATTCATGATGCGATTCATTATTCATGATTCATGATTCAATTCATTATTTATGATTCGATTCATGATTCATGATTCAATTCATTATTCATGATTCAATTCATGATACGATTCATGATTCATGATTAATTATTCAATTCATGATTCATGGTACGATTCATGATTCATGATGCGATTCATTATTCATGATTCATGATTCAATTCATGATTCATGATTCAATTCATGATTCATGATTCATGATTCAATTCATGATTCGTGATTCAATTCATGATTCATGATTTAATTCATGATTCATGATTCGATTCATGATTCATGATTCAATTCATGATTCCTTATTTATGATTCATGATTCAATTCATGATTCATGATTCGATTCATGATTCATGATTCAATTCATGATTCATGATTCGATTCATTATTCATGATTCATGATTCGATTCATGATTCATGATTCATGATTAATGATTCAATTCATAAATCATGATTCATGATTCGATTCATGATTTATGATTCGATTCATGATTCATGATTCAATTTATGATTCATGATTAATGATTCAATTCATGATTCTTGATTCGATTCATAATTCATGATTCGATTTATTATTCATGATTCATGATTCGATTCATTATTCATGATTCATGATTCGATTCATGATTCATGATTAATGATTCAATTCATGATTCATGATTCATGATTCGATTAAAGATTCATGATTCATGATTCTATTCATGATTCATGATTCATGATTCATGATTCAATTCATGATTCATGATTCATGATTCAATTCATGATTGATGATTCGATTCATGATTCATAATTCATGATTCATGATTCAATTCATGATTTATGATTCATGATTCAATTCATGATTCATGATTAAATTCATGATTCTTGATTTAATTCATGATTCATGATTCGATTCATGATACATGATTCAATTCATGATTCCTTATTCATGATTCATGATTCAATTCATGATTCATGATTCGATTCATGATTCATGATTCAATTCATGAATCATGATTCGATTAATTATTCATGATTCATGATTCAATTCATGATTCATGATTAATGATTCAATTCATAAATCATTATTCATGATTCGATTCATGATTCATGATTCATGATTCAATTCATGATTTATGATTTGATTCATGATTCATGATTCAATTTATGATTCATGATTCAATTTATAATTCATGATTCATGATTCATGATTCGATTCATGATTCATGATTAATGATTCAATTCATGATTCTTGATTCGATTCATAATTCATGATTCGATTTATTATTCATGATTCATGATTCGATTCATTATTCATGATTCATGATTCGATTCATGATTCATGATTAATGATTCAATTCATGATTCATGATTCATGATTCGATTAAAGATTCATGATTCATGATTATATTCATGATTCATGATTCTATTCATGATTCATGATTCATGATTCATGATTCAATTCATGATTCATGATTCATGATTCAATTCATGATTCATGATTCGATTCATGATTCATAATTCATTATTCATGATTCAATTAATGATTTATGATTCATGGTTCAATTCATGATTCATGATTCAATTCATGATTCATGATTCAATTCATGATTCATGATTCAATTCATGATTCATGATTTAATTCATGATTCATGATTCGATTCATGATTCATGATTTAATTCATGATTCCTTATTCATAATTCATGATTCGATTCATGATTCATGATTCGATTCATGATTCATGATTCGATTCATGATTCATGACTCGATTAATTATTCATGATTCATGAATTAATTCATGATTCATGATTAATGATTCAATTCATAAATCATGATTCATGATTCGATTCATGATTCATGATTCATGATTCTATTCATGATTCATGATTCATGATTCAATTCATAAATCATGATTCATGATTCGATTCATGATTCATGATTCATGATTCAATTCATGATTCATGATTCGATTCATGATTCATGATTGAATTCATGATTCATGATTCAATTCATGATTCATGATTCATGATTTAATTCATGATTTATGATTCAAATCATGATTCATGATTCAATTCAATATTCATGATTCAATTCATGATACGATTCATGATTCATGATTTTTATTCAATTCATGATTCATGATACGATTCATGATCCATGATGCGATTCATTATTCATGATTCATGATTCGATTCATTATTTATGATTCATGATTCGATTCATGATTTATGATTAATGATTCAATTCATGATTCATGATTCATGATTCATGATACCATTCATGATTCATGATTAATTATTCAATTCATGATTCATTATTCGATTCATGATTCATGATTCGATTCATTATTCATGATTCATGATTCGATTCATTATTCATGATTCATGATTCAATTCATGATTCATGATTCAATTCATGATTCATGATTCATGATTCAATTCATGATTCGTGATTCAATTCATGATTCATGATTTAATTCATGATTCATGATTCGATTCATGATTCATGATTCAATTCATGATTCCTTATTTATGATTCATGATTCAATTCATGATTCATGATTCGATTCATGATTTATGATTCAATTCATGATTCATGATTCGATTCATTATTCATGATTCATGATTCGATTCATGATTCATGATTCATGATTAATGATTCAATTCATAAATCATGATTCATGATTCGATTCATGATTTATGATTCGATTCATGATTCATGATTCAAATTATGATTCATGATTCAATTCATAATTCATGATTCATGATTCATGATTCGATTCATGATTCATGATTAATGATTCAATTCATGATTCTTGATTCGATTCATAATTCATGATTCGATTTATTATTCATGATTCATGATTCGATTCATTATTCATGATTCATGATTCGATTCATGATTCATGATTAATGATTCAATTCATGATTCATGATTCATGATTCGATTAAAGATTCATGATTCATGATTCTATTCATGATTCATGATTCATGATTCATGATTCAATTCATGATTCATGATTCATGATTCAATTCATGATTGATGATTCGATTCATGATTCATAATTCATGATTCATGATTCAATTCATGATTTATGATTCATGATTCAATTCATGATTCATGATTCAATTCATGATTCTTGATTTAATTCATGATTCATGATTCGATTCATGATACATGATTCAATTCATGATTCCTTATTCATGATTCATGATTCAATTCATGATTCATGATTCGATTCATGATTCATGATTCAATTCATGAATCATGATTCGATTAATTATTCATGATTCATGATTCAATTCATGATTCATGATTAATGATTCAATTCATAAATCATTATTCATGATTCGATTCATGATTCATGATTCATGATTCAATTCATGAATCATGATTCGATTAATTATTCATGATTCATGATTCAATTCATGATTCATGATTAATGATTCAATTCATAAATCATTATTCATGATTCGATTCATGATTCATGATTCATGATTCAATTCATGATTCATGATTCATGATTCAATTCATAAATCATGATTCATGATTCGATTCATGATTCATGATTCATGATTTAATTCATGATTCATGATGCATGATTCAATTCATGATTCATGATGCGATTCATTATTCATGATTCATGATTCAATTCATTATTTATGATTCGATTCATGATTCATGATTCAATTCATTATTCATGATTCAATTCATGATACGATTCATGATTCATGATTAATTATTCAATTCATGATTCATGGTACGATTCATGATTCATGATGCGATTCATTATTCATGATTCATGATTCAATTCATGATTCATGATTCAATTCATGATTCATGATTCATGATTCAATTCATGATTCGTGATTCAATTCATGATTCATGATTTAATTCATGATTCATGATTCGATTCATGATTCATGATTCAATTCATGATTCCTTATTTATGATTCATGATTCAATTCATGATTCATGATTCGATTCATGATTCATGATTCAATTCATGATTCATGATTCGATTCATTATTCATGATTCATGATTCGATTCATGATTCATGATTCATGATTAATGATTCAATTCATAAATCATGATTCATGATTCGATTCATGATTTATGATTCGATTCATGATTCATGATTCAATTTATGATTCATGATTAATGATTCAATTCATGATTCTTGATTCGATTCATAATTCATGATTCGATTTATTATTCATGATTCATGATTCGATTCATTATTCATGATTCATGATTCGATTCATGATTCATGATTAATGATTCAATTCATGATTCATGATTCATGATTCGATTAAAGATTCATGATTCATGATTCTATTCATGATTCATGATTCATGATTCATGATTCAATTCATGATTCATGATTCATGATTCAATTCATGATTGATGATTCGATTCATGATTCATAATTCATGATTCATGATTCAATTCATGATTTATGATTCATGATTCAATTCATGATTCATGATTCAATTCATGATTCTTGATTTAATTCATGATTCATGATTCGATTCATGATACATGATTCAATTCATGATTCCTTATTCATGATTCATGATTCAATT
>NW_027447973.1:0-19546 GCF_038048845.1 Mixophyes fleayi | reverse complement strand
TTGGACAAGCCCTGGCTTGGGCCTCCCCTCTGTGGGGAGAGAAACGATCCAATTCTACAAGATAGTGCCAAATTCATTTCCACGTTCCGAAGTGTGTTCGATGAACCAGGTCGTGTGACTTCCGCTGCTTCCAGCATTCTTCGTTTGCGACAAGGCTCCCATACAGTAGGACAGTATGTCATTCAATTTAGGATCCTAGCCTCTGAACTTCAGTGGAACACTGAAGCATTAGTTGCCGCCTTCTGGCAGGGGCTCTCCGATAAAATTAAAGATGCACTGACTACCCAAGAGCTTCCTTCGTCACTAGAAGATTTGATCTCTCTTTGCCATCGTGTAGATATGAGATTTCGTGAAAGAGAGTCTGAGAAAACAACGGCTGTCAAAGCACCTCTTCGTTCAAAACCCTCAATTTCGTCCAGCTCCATCCTCTGTGATTCCCATGGAGATAGGACGTTCCAAATTATCTTCAGAGGAGAGGAGACGAAGAGTAAAGAATAGACTCTGTATCTATTGTGCTGAGTCCACGCATATGCTCAGCTCTTGCCCTAAGAGATCGGGAAATGCCAGGCCCTAACTAGTTCTGGAGAGGTGAAGTTAGGGTCCCCTGGAGTCCTCTCCATCGTTTATGAAATCTAAAGTCTGCGCTTTTGAGGTTACGATCTCCTTTGCTACCAAATCCTTTGAGTCCCAGGCAATTGATTGATTCCGGAGCAGCAGGAAATTTCATTTCTAAATCACTAGTGAATCAATGGTCCCTACCAGTGATCACTTTAAAAACACCCATTACTGTGACGGCTATAGATGGATCACGTCTCATCAACGGTCTCATCACCCAGAGTACGTCTCCAGTAACCCTTCAGATTGGTGCACTACACCATGAAGAAATTTCGTTTTTAATTCTTCCAGTTACGACAAGTCCGATTGTCTTAGGCCTTCCATGGCTTCAGTGTCACTCTCCCCCAGATTGACTGGCGCACTCCTCAAGTTATGTCTTGGGGGTCTGAATGTCACCAGCGTTGTCTTTCTCAAGTTATTCCTCTTAAAGTACAGCAATCTTCCATCGCATATTCCTCCCCGGGACTCCCTCCTCAGTATGCTTCATTTGCCGATGTGTTTGATAAAGCTCAGTCTGAACGTCTTCCTCCTCATCGTTCTTGGGATTGTCCGATCGACCCTTCTACCTGGCAAGACTCCTCCCAGGGGCCGGGTCTATCCTCTCTCGTTACCTGAAACTCAAGCCACATCTGAGTACATACAGGAGAATCTCCAGCGCGGCTTCATTCGACCTTCCACCTCTCCCGCTGGAGCTGGGTTCTTCTTCGTCAAAAAGAAGGATGGATCATTACGCCCTTGTATAGATTTTCGTGGACTCAACGCCATTACTATCAAGAATCGGTATCCCATTCCGCTGATCACTGAGCTATTTGATCGCATCAAGGGAGCTCGGATATTTACTAAGTTGGATCTTCGTGGTGCCTACAATTTAATTAGAATCCGTTCCGGTGACGAATGGAAGACCGCGTTCAACACCAGAGATGGGCATTACGAATATTTAGTAATGCCCTTCGGGCTGTGTAATGCCCCCGCTGTTTTCCAGGGTTTCATCAATGAGATCTTTCGGGACTTATTATATGTATGTGTCGTTGTCTACCTGGACGACATATTGATCTTCTCACAGGACCTGCTTTCTCATCACCAACATGTGGCAGAGGTCCTCTCCAGACTACGGAAAAACTCATTGTTCTGTAAATTGGAAAAATGTTCATTCGAATTACCCCAGATTCCATTCTTGGGGTATATAGTTTCCGGAGTTGGCCTGAAGATGGATCCAGACAAAGTAAATGCTGTACTACATTGGCCTCAGCCAACTACTCTTCGTGCCATCCAGCGTTTTTTAGGTTTTGCCAATTACTATAGACGCTTCATTCAAGACTTTTCATCCATTGCATCTCCTATTGTGGCCTAACTCGGAAAGGGGCTAATACTAAGCAATGGTCATCTGAGGCTCTCCAAGCCTTTCAAATTCTCAAAGAGTCCTTCTCGTCTGCTCCCATTCTTCGACAGCCTGATGTGACACTTCCCTTCTTCCTAGAAGTAGATGCCTCTAATGTGGGCTTAGGAGCCATTCTCTCCCAACGCTCGGAGCAACAAAAATTACATCCTTGTGCCTTCTATTCTCGGGGTCTTCTGCCCGCAGAGAAAAACTATACTATCGGGGACAAGGAGTTGCTGGCCATCAAAGCTGCATTGGAGGAATGGAGATACTTGTTGGAAGGAGCTCTTGGAAGGAGCTCGCCATCCGGTGACGATCTTCACGGATCATAAGAACTTGTCATATTTGCAATCTGCTCAATGCTTGAACCCTCGTCAAGCAAGATGGTCTCTTTTCTTTTCCCGTTTTGAATTAATTATAACCTTCAAACCAGCCGCTAAGAACAAGAAAGCTGACGCTCTATCTCGAGCTTTGGTGACGTCCTCTGATGTAGAAGAGGTTCCCAACCATGCTATTCTAGACCCCAAATGTATTTCTCTGGCTGCTTCATCCACCAAAATGCTACCATTTGGGAAGACCCTCGTGCCTCCTACTCTGAGGAGGAAAATCCTTTCGTGGTTCCATGCCTCTCGTTTTTCCGGACACGCCGGTGAACACAAGACCTTTGAGATTCTCTCTCGAAGTTACTGGTGGCCTTCAATGAGGAGAGACGTCAAAGAGTTTATTGCTTCCTGTGATTTATGTTCTCAGTTCAAATCCTCCCGCAGAACTCCAGCAGGGTTGCTGCGACCACTACCCATTCCGTCCAAACCTTGGACCCATATTAGTATGGATTTCGTTACTGATTTGCCACCAAGTAAGAATCACAATACTATTTGGGTAGTGGTAGACAGATTTTCGAAGATGGCTCATTTCGTCCCTCAGTCCGGTTTACCTTCCTCGTCTACTCTGGCTGAACATTTCATTAAAGAAATCTTCCGCATCCATGGATGTCCGTCTGAGATTGTGTCAGATAGAGGAGTACAATTCGTTTCCAGATTCTGGCGGGCCCTTTGTAAAACCTTGGGCATACGATTAGCACTCTCATCATCGTACCATCCGCAATCTAACGGACAAACGGAACGAGTCAATCAAGATCTTGAGACTTTTATTAGGATGTTCTCTTCAGCCAACCAAGACAACTGGGTAGAATTGCTCCCTTGGGCTGAATTCGCCCATAACAACATGTACCATGAGTCATCATCCAAAACTCCATTCTTTGTGGTTTACGGTCACCATCCGTCTTTTCCGGAATTTCCTGCCCTCCCACCCACCCAAGTTCCTGCTGTGGAGACTGCTTGTCAGACCTTCAAAAATATCTGGTCTCAGGTCAAAACCTGTTTAAAGAAGACATCTAACAAATATAAGTCTTTCGCAGATAAGAAGAGGCGGGCTATTCCACCACTAAAAATTGGAGATCGGGTTTGGTTATCTACCAAAAATATTCGTTTGAAGGTTCCATCTATGAAATTCGCCCCTCGTTTTATTGGTCCATATAGGATCATTCAAGTTATCAATCCAGTATGTGTTAAACTTCTTCTTCCTAAGAATCTTCGGATTTCCAATGCCTTCCATGTGTCCTTACTCAAACCTCTTATTATCAATCGTTTCTCGACTCCTCCCTCAGCACCGCAGCCAGTTCAAGTTCATCAGGAGGAGGATTTCGAGATTACTGAGGTATTGGATGCAAAAATTTCGCGAGGAGTCCTCCGTTTCCTCGTTCATTGGAAGGGCTTTGGTCCTGAAGAGCGTTCATGGATCAAAGCTGAAGATCTTAATGCTCCTGCCCTTCTGAAGAAGTTTTATTCCAAAAATCCGGACAAGCCCGGTTCCAGGCGTTCTGTGCCCACCTTTAAAAGGGGGGGTACTGTCACTCACCGGACTGTGAGTGCTTCTTCCCGGACTATTAGGAACCGTGGACGTCCTCTATCCTGAGGGACTGCGCATGCGCAGCCCTTTCCAAACCTTCAGTGTATGTTCCTTTAACTTAATTGGCAGATCAGGCAACCTCCCTATATTAAGCACCTGTGGTCAACACCACGTTGCCTGATCTTGGAGTCTCATTCCCCATGAGTCTCTGAAGGTGTTCCTGTGTTTCCTCGTTTATTCAGCCCAGCTGATTCCTGTGGTTTCCAAACCACTTCTACCTCTGTGGTTTCCAAACCACTTCTACTACTGTGGTTCCCATACCACTTCTACCATCTACTGTATCATCGTGACTGTGAGCTGATTCCTATCCGCTGCCTCCGTGCACTACAGTCTTCAAACCACTTCTCCTACTGTGGTTCCCATACCACTTCTACCATCTACTGTATCATCGTGACTGTGAGCTGATTCCTATCCGCTGCCTCCGTGCACTACAGTCTTCTAACCACTTCTACTCTACCATTTATTATTGGGACTGTTAGCTGATGCCTATCCGCTGCCTCCGTGCACTACAGTCTTCAACCTGCAACTCGTCTGTGTTTCATCATCGTGACTGCTAGCTGATTCCTATCCGCTGCCTCCGTGCACTACAGTCTTCAACCTGCAACTCGTCTGTGTTTCATCATCGTGACTGCTAGCTGATTCCTATCCGCTGCCTCCGTGCACTACAGTCTTCAACCTGCAACCCGTCTGTGTTTCATCGTGACTGTTTGGCTGATTCCTATCCGCTGCCTCTGTGCGCTTCAGTCTTCAGTCCTTGTCAACGCTCCCGTGTTTCCTTGAGTCTGCCTCCACTATTGCTACCCGCTATTCTCCGTGATCAACAGTGCCTGTTCAACTCTGCTCTCCCGTGTCCCATCGTTACTGCACCTGCTGGTTGCTATTGGCTACCTCCGTGTTCCCGCAGAGACCCGCTGCTGCTACTCCTCAGCACTACTCATCCATCTACTGCTGATCCGCTCTCCACGCTTTCCTGTGTTCCCTGCTGGTCTACCTACCCGTGCGCTGCACCTACTAGACCACCGCTTCACCCATCCAGGGACTTCGCATCCTGCCGGCCTCCTGCCGTTCAGGTATCTCTGCACTCCTGTCTGACTGCCTCCTGAACCACGGTATGCATACTTCTCATTGACTGTGCTGTGTATTGCATACCTTGCTGGACTGTGTTGGTTCTCCTCTGGAGTGTGCTATCCGCTGAGTCTATTGCCATCATTGACTGTGTTATCTTATGCTGGACTACTTCAAGAGACTTTCTATATTGGCAGTATTGTTCAGTCATCTATACATTTATATTGTGCATATCACTGTGGTTCAAAGTCAAGGTGCCCGTGTATATCTTGTGTTGCAGTCTCTCCCCGTGCACCTCCTCACATATATATTCAGTGGTACAACTTGCTGAAGGCAGACCACTGATCCCTGTTTCCTGTATCACCTGTTCCAGTATCCTCTCACATAGCAGTGGTACAACTTGCTATCGCAGACCACTGACTACCCGGATACCTCCACTTGGATTCCACTCCTTCACTCAGACAGCGGTACAACTTGCTATCTGCAGACCGCTGACTCTCATCACCCCCTCGTTTCTGTTGGACATTCCTCCTCACTATAGCAGTGGTACAACTTGCTACCGCAGACCACTGACTACCTTCACGTGTCCTTTGTCCATACAGTTCCTCGTGTATTACTACCTCCATATTGCCAGTGCTGCTAGTCATAGACTTTCCTGAGCATCTCATCACCTGCTATTTCCTGTTCCGTGATCACCCTGCTACCAGAGTACCATATTACCACCTATACTGCTCTGGTAAGCCTATCACCTGGTGATCCCTGGGTAAAGACTCCTAGTGCCCGTGACAGTAAGATCAGGCCATGACAGACCCAGATACGGAACCTACCGCTAAGGAGATGCTGCAGCATCTGGTCAGCCGTGTGGAGCAACAGGATGCTCGCCAACAGCTGTTACTTCAATGTTACCAATCGTTAACCTCCCAAGGAACATCTGGACAGACTGTTACAGCTAATATTGAAGCTCCTGTGCTTGCCTCCGTTTCCCCAGTGCCATCCCAGGTGTCTACAGCTCCTACGCTTCACCTGCCTACTCCGTCAAAATATGACGGGGACCCCAAAACTTGTAGAGGTTTCCTTAACCAATGTTCAGTCCATTTTGAACTCCAACCTCAAAATTTTTCTACCCATCGTTCCAGAGTGGCCTATCTTATCTCATTGTTTTCTGGACAAGCCCTGGCTTGGGCCTCCCCTCTGTGGGAGAGAAACGATCCAATTCTACAAGATAGTGCCAAATTCATTTCCACGTTCCGAAGTGTGTTCGATGAACCAGGTCGTGTGACTTCCGCTGCTTCCAGCATTCTTCGTTTGCGACAAGGCTCCCATACAGTAGGACAGTATGTCATTCAATTTAGGATCCTAGCCTCTGAACTTCAGTGGAACACTGAAGCATTAGTTGCCGCCTTCTGGCAGGGGCTCTCCGATAAAATTAAAGATGCACTGACTACCCAAGAGCTTCCTTCGTCACTAGAAGATTTGATCTCTCTTTGCCATCGTGTAGATATGAGATTTCGTGAAAGAGAGTCTGAGAAAACAACGGCTGTCAAAGCACCTCTTCGTTCAAACCCTCAATTTCGTCCAGCTCCATCCTCTGTGATTCCCATGGAGATAGGACGTTCCAAATTATCTTCAGAGGAGAGGAGACGAAGAGTAAAGAATAGACTCTGTATCTATTGTGCTGATTCCACGCATATGCTCAGCTCTTGCCCTAAGAGATCGGGAAATGCCAGGCCCTAACTAGTTCTGGAGAGGTGAAGTTAGGGTCCCTGGAGTCCTCTCCATCGTTTATGAAATCTAAAGTCTGCGCTTTTGAGGTTACGATCTCCTTTGCTACCAAATCCTTTGAGTCCCAGGCATTGATTGATTCCGGAGCAGCAGGAAATTTCATTTCTAAATCACTAGTGAATCAATGGTCCCTACCAGTGATCACTTTAAAAACACCCATTACTGTGACGGCTATAGATGGATCACGTCTCATCAACGGTCTCATCACCCAGAGTACGTCTCCAGTAACCCTTCAGATTGGTGCACTACACCATGAAGAAATTTCGTTTTTAATTCTTCCAGTTACGACAAGTCCGATTGTCTTAGGCCTTCCATGGCTTCAGTGTCACTCTCCCTAGATTGACTGGCGCACTCCTCAAGTTATGTCTTGGGGGTCTGAATGTCACCAGCGTTGTCTTTCTCAAGTTATTCCTCTTAAAGTACAGCAATCTTCCATCGCATATTCCTCCCCGGGACTCCCTCCTCAGTATGCTTCATTTGCCGATGTGTTTGATAAAGCTCAGTCTGAACGTCTTCCTCCTCATCGTTCTTGGGATTGTCCGATCGACCTTCTACCTGGCAAGACTCCTCCCAGGGGCCGGGTCTATCCTCTCTCGTTACCTGAAACTCAAGCCACATCTGAGTACATACAGGAGAATCTCCAGCGCGGCTTCATTCGACCTTCCACCTCTCCCGCTGGAGCTGGGTTCTTCTTCGTCAAAAAGAAGGATGGATCATTACGCCCTTGTATAGATTTTCGTGGACTCAACGCCATTACTATCAAGAATCGGTATCCCATTCCGCTGATCACTGAGCTATTTGATCGCATCAAGGGAGCTCGGATATTTACTAAGTTGGATCTTCGTGGTGCCTACAATTTAATTAGAATCCGTTCCGGTGACGAATGGAAGACCGCGTTCAACACCAGAGATGGGCATTACGAATATTTAGTAATGCCCTTCGGGCTGTGTAATGCCCCCGCTGTTTTCCAGGGTTTCATCAATGAGATCTTTCGGGACTTATTATATGTATGTGTCGTTGTCTACCTGGACGACATATTGATCTTCTCACAGGACCTGCCTTCTCATCACCAACATGTGGCAGAGGTCCTCTCCAGACTACGGAAAAACTCATTGTTCTGTAAATTGGAAAAATGTTCATTCGAATTACCCCAGATTCCATTCTTGGGGTATATAGTTTCCGGAGTTGGCCTGAAGATGGATCCAGACAAAGTAAATGCTGTACTACATTGGCCTCAGCCAACTACTCTTCGTGCCATCCAGCGTTTTTTAGGTTTTGCCAATTACTATAGACGCTTCATTCAAGACTTTTCATCCATTGCATCTCCTATTGTGGCCCTAACTCGGAAAGGGGCTAATACTAAGCAATGGTCATCTGAGGCTCTCCAAGCCTTTCAAATTCTCAAAGAGTCCTTCTCGTCTGCTCCCATTCTTCGACAGCCTGATGTGACACTTCCCTTCTTCCTAGAAGTAGATGCCTCTAATGTGGGCTTAGGAGCCATTCTCTCCCAACGCTCGGAGCAACAAAAATTACATCCTTGTGCCTTCTATTCTCGGGGTCTTCTGCCCGCAGAGAAAAACTATACTATCGGGGACAAGGAGTTGCTGGCCATCAAAGCTGCATTGGAGGAATGGAGATACTTGTTGGAAGGAGCTCGCCATCCGGTGACGATCTTCACGGATCATAAGAACTTGTCATATTTGCAATCTGCTCAATGCTTGAACCCTCGTCAAGCAAGATGGTCTCTTTTCTTTTCCCGTTTTGAATTAATTATAACCTTCAAACCAGCCGCTAAGAACAAGAAAGCTGACGCTCTATCTCGAGCTTTGGTGACGTCCTCTGATGTAGAAGAGGTTCCCAACCATGCTATTCTAGACCCCAAATGTATTTCTCTGGCTGCTTCATCCACCAAAATGCTACCATTTGGGAAGACCCTCGTGCCTCCTACTCTGAGGAGGAAAATCCTTTCGTGGTTCCATGCCTCTCGTTTTTCCGGACACGCCGGTGAACACAAGACCTTTGAGATTCTCTCTCGAAGTTACTGGTGGCCTTCAATGAGGAGAGACGTCAAAGAGTTTATTGCTTCCTGTGATTTATGTTCTCAGTTCAAATCCTCCCGCAGAACTCCAGCAGGGTTGCTGCGACCACTACCCATTCCGTCCAAACCTTGGACCCATATTAGTATGGATTTCGTTACTGATTTGCCACCAAGTAAGAATCACAATACTATTTGGGTAGTGGTAGACAGATTTTCGAAGATGGCTCATTTCGTCCCTCAGTCCGGTTTACCTTCCTCGTCTACTCTGGCTGAACATTTCATTAAAGAAATCTTCCGCATCCATGGATGTCCGTCTGAGATTGTGTCAGATAGAGGAGTACAATTCGTTTCCAGATTCTGGCGGGCCCTTTGTAAAACCTTGGGCATACGATTAGCACTCTCATCATCGTACCATCCGCAATCTAACGGACAAACGGAACGAGTCAATCAAGATCTTGAGACTTTTATTAGGATGTTCTCTTCAGCCAACCAAGACAACTGGGTAGAATTGCTCCCTTGGGCTGAATTCGCCCATAACAACATGTACCATGAGTCATCATCCAAAACTCCATTCTTTGTGGTTTACGGTCACCATCCGTCTTTTCCGGAATTTCCTGCCCTCCCACCCACCCAAGTTCCTGCTGTGGAGACTGCTTGTCAGACCTTCAAAAATATCTGGTCTCAGGTCAAAACCTGTTTAAAGAAGACATCTAACAAATATAAGTCTTTCGCAGATAAGAAGAGGCGGGCTATTCCACCACTAAAAATTGGAGATCGGGTTTGGTTATCTACCAAAAATATTCGTTTGAAGGTTCCATCTATGAAATTCGCCCCTCGTTTTATTGGTCCATATAGGATCATTCAAGTTATCAATCCAGTATGTGTTAAACTTCTTCTTCCTAAGAATCTTCGGATTTCCAATGCCTTCCATGTGTCCTTACTCAAACCTCTTATTATCAATCGTTTCTCGACTCCTCCCTCAGCACCGCAGCCAGTTCAAGTTCATCAGGAGGAGGATTTCGAGATTACTGAGGTATTGGATGCAAAAATTTCGCGAGGAGTCCTCCGTTTCCTCGTTCATTGGAAGGGCTTTGGTCCTGAAGAGCGTTCATGGATCAAAGCTGAAGATCTTAATGCTCCTGCCCTTCTGAAGAAGTTTTATTCCAAAAATCCGGACAAGCCCGGTTCCAGGCGTTCTGTGCCCACCTTTAAAAGGGGGGGTACTGTCACTCACCGGACTGTGAGTGCTTCTTCCCGGACTATTAGGAACCGTGGACGTCCTCTATCCTGAGGGACTGCGCATGCGCAGCCCTTTCCAAACCTTCAGTGTATGTTCCTTTAACTTAATTGGCAGATCAGGCAACCTCCCTATATTAAGCACCTGTGGTCAACACCACGTTGCCTGATCTTGGAGTCTCATTCCCCATGAGTCTCTGAAGGTGTTCCTGTGTTTCCTCGTTTATTCAGCCCAGCTGATTCCTGTGGTTTCCAAACCACTTCTACCTCTGTGGTTTCCAAACCACTTCTACTACTGTGGTTCCCATACCACTTCTACCATCTACTGTATCATCGTGACTGTGAGCTGATTCCTATCCGCTGCCTCCGTGCACTACAGTCTTCAAACCACTTCTCCTACTGTGGTTCCCATACCACTTCTACCATCTACTGTATCATCGTGACTGTGAGCTGATTCCTATCCGCTGCCTCCGTGCACTACAGTCTTCTAACCACTTCTACTCTACCATTTATTATTGGGACTGTTAGCTGATGCCTATCCGCTGCCTCCGTGCACTACAGTCTTCAACCTGCAACTCGTCTGTGTTTCATCATCGTGACTGCTAGCTGATTCCTATCCGCTGCCTCCGTGCACTACAGTCTTCAACCTGCAACTCGTCTGTGTTTCATCATCGTGACTGCTAGCTGATTCCTATCCGCTGCCTCCGTGCACTACAGTCTTCAACCTGCAACCCGTCTGTGTTTCATCGTGACTGTTTGGCTGATTCCTATCCGCTGCCTCTGTGCGCTTCAGTCTTCAGTCCTTGTCAACGCTCCCGTGTTTCCTTGAGTCTGCCTCCACTATTGCTACCCGCTATTCTCCGTGATCAACAGTGCCTGTTCAACTCTGCTCTCCCGTGTCCCATCGTTACTGCACCTGCTGGTTGCTATTGGCTACCTCCGTGTTCCCGCAGAGACCCGCTGCTGCTACTCCTCAGCACTACTCATCCATCTACTGCTGATCCGCTCTCCACGCTTTCCTGTGTTCCCTGCTGGTCTACCTACCCGTGCGCTGCACCTACTAGACCACCGCTTCACCCATCCAGGGACTTCGCATCCTGCCGGCCTCCTGCCGTTCAGGTATCTCTGCACTCCTGTCTGACTGCCTCCTGAACCACGGTATGCATACTTCTCATTGACTGTGCTGTGTATTGCATACCTTGCTGGACTGTGTTGGTTCTCCTCTGGAGTGTGCTATCCGCTGAGTCTATTGCCATCATTGACTGTGTTATCTTATGCTGGACTACTTCAAGAGACTTTCTATATTGGCAGTATTGTTCAGTCATCTATACATTTATATTGTGCATATCACTGTGGTTCAAAGTCAAGGTGCCCGTGTATATCTTGTGTTGCAGTCTCTCCCCGTGCACCTCCTCACATATATATTCAGTGGTACAACTTGCTGAAGGCAGACCACTGATCCCTGTTTCCTGTATCACCTGTTCCAGTATCCTCTCACATAGCAGTGGTACAACTTGCTATCGCAGACCACTGACTACCCGGATACCTCCACTTGGATTCCACTCCTTCACTCAGACAGCGGTACAACTTGCTATCTGCAGACCGCTGACTCTCATCACCCCCTCGTTTCTGTTGGACATTCCTCCTCACTATAGCAGTGGTACAACTTGCTACCGCAGACCACTGACTACCTTCACGTGTCCTTTGTCCATACAGTTCCTCGTGTATTACTACCTCCATATTGCCAGTGCTGCTAGTCATAGACTTTCCTGAGCATCTCATCACCTGCTATTTCCTGTTCCGTGATCACCCTGCTACCAGAGTACCATATTACCACCTATACTGCTCTGGTAAGCCTATCACCTGGTGATCCCTGGGTAAAGACTCCTAGTGCCCGTGACAGTAAGATCAGGCCATGACAGACCCAGATACGGAACCTACCGCTAAGGAGATGCTGCAGCATCTGGTCAGCCGTGTGGAGCAACAGGATGCTCGCCAACAGCTGTTACTTCAATGTTACCAATCGTTAACCTCCCAAGGAACATCTGGACAGACTGTTACAGCTAATATTGAAGCTCCTGTGCTTGCCTCCGTTTCCCCAGTGCCATCCCAGGTGTCTACAGCTCCTACGCTTCACCTGCCTACTCCGTCAAAATATGACGGGGACCCCAAAACTTGTAGAGGTTTCCTTAACCAATGTTCAGTCCATTTTGAACTCCAACCTCAAAATTTTTCTACCCATCGTTCCAGAGTGGCCTATCTTATCTCATTGTTTTCTGGACAAGCCCTGGCTTGGGCCTCCCCTCTGTGGGAGAGAAACGATCCAATTCTACAAGATAGTGCCAAATTCATTTCCACGTTCCGAAGTGTGTTCGATGAACCAGGTCGTGTGACTTCCACTGCTTCCAGCATTCTTCGTTTGCGACAAGGCTCCCATACAGTAGGACAGTATGTCATTCAATTTAGGATCCTAGCCTCTGAACTTCAGTGGAACACTGAAGCATTAGTTGCCGCCTTCTGGCAGGGGCTCTCCGATAAAATTAAAGATGCACTGACTACCCAAGAGCTTCCTTCGTCACTAGAAGATTTGATCTCTCTTTGCCATCGTGTAGATATGAGATTTCGTGAAAGAGAGTCTGAGAAAACAACGGCTGTCAAAGCACCTCTTCGTTCAAACCCTCAATTTCGTCCAGCTCCATCCTCTGTGATTCCCATGGAGATAGGACGTTCCAAATTATCTTCAGAGGAGAGGAGACGAAGAGTAAAGAATAGACTCTGTATCTATTGTGCTGATTCCACGCATATGCTCAGCTCTTGCCCTAAGAGATCGGGAAATGCCAGGCCCTAACTAGTTCTGGAGAGGTGAAGTTAGGGTCCCTGGAGTCCTCTCCATCGTTTATGAAATCTAAAGTCTGCGCTTTTGAGGTTACGATCTCCTTTGCTACCAAATCCTTTGAGTCCCAGGCATTGATTGATTCCGGAGCAGCAGGAAATTTCATTTCTAAATCACTAGTGAATCAATGGTCCCTACCAGTGATCACTTTAAAAACACCCATTACTGTGACGGCTATAGATGGATCACGTCTCATCAACGGTCTCATCACCCAGAGTACGTCTCCAGTAACCCTTCAGATTGGTGCACTACACCATGAAGAAATTTCGTTTTTAATTCTTCCAGTTACGACAAGTCCGATTGTCTTAGGCCTTCCATGGCTTCAGTGTCACTCTCCCCAGATTGACTGGCGCACTCCTCAAGTTATGTCTTGGGGGTCTGAATGTCACCAGCGTTGTCTTTCTCAAGTTATTCCTCTTAAAGTACAGCAATCTTCCATCGCATATTCCTCCCCGGGACTCCCTCCTCAGTATGCTTCATTTGCCGATGTGTTTGATAAAGCTCAGTCTGAACGTCTTCCTCCTCATCGTTCTTGGGATTGTCCGATCGACCTTCTACCTGGCAAGACTCCTCCCAGGGGCCGGGTCTATCCTCTCTCGTTACCTGAAACTCAAGCCACATCTGAGTACATACAGGAGAATCTCCAGCGCGGCTTCATTCGACCTTCCACCTCTCCCGCTGGAGCTGGGTTCTTCTTCGTCAAAAAGAAGGATGGATCATTACGCCCTTGTATAGATTTTCGTGGACTCAACGCCATTACTATCAAGAATCGGTATCCCATTCCGCTGATCACTGAGCTATTTGATCGCATCAAGGGAGCTCGGATATTTACTAAGTTGGATCTTCGTGGTGCCTACAATTTAATTAGAATCCGTTCCGGTGACGAATGGAAGACCGCGTTCAACACCAGAGATGGGCATTACGAATATTTAGTAATGCCCTTCGGGCTGTGTAATGCCCCCGCTGTTTTCCAGGGTTTCATCAATGAGATCTTTCGGGACTTATTATATGTATGTGTCGTTGTCTACCTGGACGACATATTGATCTTCTCACAGGACCTGCCTTCTCATCACCAACATGTGGCAGAGGTCCTCTCCAGACTACGGAAAAACTCATTGTTCTGTAAATTGGAAAAATGTTCATTCGAATTACCCCAGATTCCATTCTTGGGGTATATAGTTTCCGGAGTTGGCCTGAAGATGGATCCAGACAAAGTAAATGCTGTACTACATTGGCCTCAGCCAACTACTCTTCGTGCCATCCAGCGTTTTTTAGGTTTTGCCAATTACTATAGACGCTTCATTCAAGACTTTTCATCCATTGCATCTCCTATTGTGGCCCTAACTCGGAAAGGGGCTAATACTAAGCAATGGTCATCTGAGGCTCTCCAAGCCTTTCAAATTCTCAAAGAGTCCTTCTCGTCTGCTCCCATTCTTCGACAGCCTGATGTGACACTTCCCTTCTTCCTAGAAGTAGATGCCTCTAATGTGGGCTTAGGAGCCATTCTCTCCCAACGCTCGGAGCAACAAAAATTACATCCTTGTGCCTTCTATTCTCGGGGTCTTCTGCCCGCAGAGAAAAACTATACTATCGGGGACAAGGAGTTGCTGGCCATCAAAGCTGCATTGGAGGAATGGAGATACTTGTTGGAAGGAGCTCGCCATCCGGTGACGATCTTCACGGATCATAAGAACTTGTCATATTTGCAATCTGCTCAATGCTTGAACCCTCGTCAAGCAAGATGGTCTCTTTTCTTTTCCCGTTTTGAATTAATTATAACCTTCAAACCAGCCGCTAAGAACAAGAAAGCTGACGCTCTATCTCGAGCTTTGGTGACGTCCTCTGATGTAGAAGAGGTTCCCAACCATGCTATTCTAGACCCCAAATGTATTTCTCTGGCTGCTTCATCCACCAAAATGCTACCATTTGGGAAGACCCTCGTGCCTCCTACTCTGAGGAGGAAAATCCTTTCGTGGTTCCATGCCTCTCGTTTTTCCGGACACGCCGGTGAACACAAGACCTTTGAGATTCTCTCTCGAAGTTACTGGTGGCCTTCAATGAGGAGAGACGTCAAAGAGTTTATTGCTTCCTGTGATTTATGTTCTCAGTTCAAATCCTCCCGCAGAACTCCAGCAGGGTTGCTGCGACCACTACCCATTCCGTCCAAACCTTGGACCCATATTAGTATGGATTTCGTTACTGATTTGCCACCAAGTAAGAATCACAATACTATTTGGGTAGTGGTAGACAGATTTTCGAAGATGGCTCATTTCGTCCCTCAGTCCGGTTTACCTTCCTCGTCTACTCTGGCTGAACATTTCATTAAAGAAATCTTCCGCATCCATGGATGTCCGTCTGAGATTGTGTCAGATAGAGGAGTACAATTCGTTTCCAGATTCTGGCGGGCCCTTTGTAAAACCTTGGGCATACGATTAGCACTCTCATCATCGTACCATCCGCAATCTAACGGACAAACGGAACGAGTCAATCAAGATCTTGAGACTTTTATTAGGATGTTCTCTTCAGCCAACCAAGACAACTGGGTAGAATTGCTCCCTTGGGCTGAATTCGCCCATAACAACATGTACCATGAGTCATCATCCAAAACTCCATTCTTTGTGGTTTACGGTCACCATCCGTCTTTTCCGGAATTTCCTGCCCTCCCACCCACCCAAGTTCCTGCTGTGGAGACTGCTTGTCAGACCTTCAAAAATATCTGGTCTCAGGTCAAAACCTGTTTAAAGAAGACATCTAACAAATATAAGTCTTTCGCAGATAAGAAGAGGCGGGCTATTCCACCACTAAAAATTGGAGATCGGGTTTGGTTATCTACCAAAAATATTCGTTTGAAGGTTCCATCTATGAAATTCGCCCCTCGTTTTATTGGTCCATATAGGATCATTCAAGTTATCAATCCAGTATGTGTTAAACTTCTTCTTCCTAAGAATCTTCGGATTTCCAATGCCTTCCATGTGTCCTTACTCAAACCTCTTATTATCAATCGTTTCTCGACTCCTCCCTCAGCACCGCAGCCAGTTCAAGTTCATCAGGAGGAGGATTTCGAGATTACTGAGGTATTGGATGCAAAAATTTCGCGAGGAGTCCTCCGTTTCCTCGTTCATTGGAAGGGCTTTGGTCCTGAAGAGCGTTCATGGATCAAAGCTGAAGATCTTAATGCTCCTGCCCTTCTGAAGAAGTTTTATTCCAAAAATCCGGACAAGCCCGGTTCCAGGCGTTCTGTGCCCACCTTTAAAAGGGGGGGTACTGTCACTCACCGGACTGTGAGTGCTTCTTCCCGGACTATTAGGAACCGTGGACGTCCTCTATCCTGAGGGACTGCGCATGCGCAGCCCTTTCCAAACCTTCAGTGTATGTTCCTTTAACTTAATTGGCAGATCAGGCAACCTCCCTATATTAAGCACCTGTGGTCAACACCACGTTGCCTGATCTTGGAGTCTCATTCCCCATGAGTCTCTGAAGGTGTTCCTGTGTTTCCTCGTTTATTCAGCCCAGCTGATTCCTGTGGTTTCCAAACCACTTCTACCTCTGTGGTTTCCAAACCACTTCTACTACTGTGGTTCCCATACCACTTCTACCATCTACTGTATCATCGTGACTGTGAGCTGATTCCTATCCGCTGCCTCCGTGCACTACAGTCTTCAAACCACTTCTCCTACTGTGGTTCCCATACCACTTCTACCATCTACTGTATCATCGTGACTGTGAGCTGATTCCTATCCGCTGCCTCCGTGCACTACAGTCTTCTAACCACTTCTACTCTACCATTTATTATTGGGACTGTTAGCTGATGCCTATCCGCTGCCTCCGTGCACTACAGTCTTCAACCTGCAACTCGTCTGTGTTTCATCATCGTGACTGCTAGCTGATTCCTATCCGCTGCCTCCGTGCACTACAGTCTTCAACCTGCAACTCGTCTGTGTTTCATCATCGTGACTGCTAGCTGATTCCTATCCGCTGCCTCCGTGCACTACAGTCTTCAACCTGCAACCCGTCTGTGTTTCATCGTGACTGTTTGGCTGATTCCTATCCGCTGCCTCTGTGCGCTTCAGTCTTCAGTCCTTGTCAACGCTCCCGTGTTTCCTTGAGTCTGCCTCCACTATTGCTACCCGCTATTCTCCGTGATCAACAGTGCCTGTTCAACTCTGCTCTCCCGTGTCCCATCGTTACTGCACCTGCTGGTTGCTATTGGCTACCTCCGTGTTCCCGCAGAGACCCGCTGCTGCTACTCCTCAGCACTACTCATCCATCTACTGCTGATCCGCTCTCCACGCTTTCCTGTGTTCCCTGCTGGTCTACCTACCCGTGCGCTGCACCTACTAGACCACCGCTTCACCCATCCAGGGACTTCGCATCCTGCCGGCCTCCTGCCGTTCAGGTATCTCTGCACTCCTGTCTGACTGCCTCCTGAACCACGGTATGCATACTTCTCATTGACTGTGCTGTGTATTGCATACCTTGCTGGACTGTGTTGGTTCTCCTCTGGAGTGTGCTATCCGCTGAGTCTATTGCCATCATTGACTGTGTTATCTTATGCTGGACTACTTCAAGAGACTTTCTATATTGGCAGTATTGTTCAGTCATCTATACATTTATATTGTGCATATCACTGTGGTTCAAAGTCAAGGTGCCCGTGTATATCTTGTGTTGCAGTCTCTCCCCGTGCACCTCCTCACATATATATTCAGTGGTACAACTTGCTGAAGGCAGACCACTGATCCCTGTTTCCTGTATCACCTGTTCCAGTATCCTCTCACATAGCAGTGGTACAACTTGCTATCGCAGACCACTGACTACCCGGATACCTCCACTTGGATTCCACTCCTTCACTCAGACAGCGGTACAACTTGCTATCTGCAGACCGCTGACTCTCATCACCCCCTCGTTTCTGTTGGACATTCCTCCTCACTATAGCAGTGGTACAACTTGCTACCGCAGACCACTGACTACCTTCACGTGTCCTTTGTCCATACAGTTCCTCGTGTATTACTACCTCCATATTGCCAGTGCTGCTAGTCATAGACTTTCCTGAGCATCTCATCACCTGCTATTTCCTGTTCCGTGATCACCCTGCTACCAGAGTACCATATTACCACCTATACTGCTCTGGTAAGCCTATCACCTGGTGATCCCTGGGTAAAGACTCCTAGTGCCCGTGACAGTAAGATCAGGCCATGACAGACCCAGATACGGAACCTACCGCTAAGGAGATGCTGCAGCATCTGGTCAGCCGTGTGGAGCAACAGGATGCTCGCCAACAGCTGTTACTTCAATGTTACCAATCGTTAACCTCCCAAGGAACATCTGGACAGACTGTTACAGCTAATATTGAAGCTCCTGTGCTTGCCTCCGTTTCCCCAGTGCCATCCCAGGTGTCTACAGCTCCTACGCTTCACCTGCCTACTCCGTCAAAATATGACGGGGACCCCAAAACTTGTAGAGGTTTCCTTAACCAATGTTCAGTCCATTTTGAACTCCAACCTCAAAATTTTTCTACCCATCGTTCCAGAGTGGCCTATCTTATCTCATTGTTTTCTGGACAAGCCCTGGCTTGGGCCTCCCCTCTGTGGGAGAGAAACGATCCAATTCTACAAGATAGTGCCAAATTCATTTCCACGTTCCGAAGTGTGTTCGATGAACCAGGTCGTGTGACTTCCGCTGCTTCCAGCATTCTTCGTTTGCGACAAGGCTCCCATACAGTAGGACAGTATGTCATTCAATTTAGGATCCTAGCCTCTGAACTTCAGTGGAACACTGAAGCATTAGTTGCCGCCTTCTGGCAGGGGCTCTCCGATAAAATTAAAGATGCACTGACTACCCAAGAGCTTCCTTCGTCACTAGAAGATTTGATCTCTCTTTGCCATCGTGTAGATATGAGATTTCGTGAAAGAGAGTCTGAGAAAACAACGGCTGTCAAAGCACCTCTTCGTTCAAACCCTCAATTTCGTCCAGCTCCATCCTCTGTGATTCCCATGGAGATAGGACGTTCCAAATTATCTTCAGAGGAGAGGAGACGAAGAGTAAAGAATAGACTCTGTATCTATTGTGCTGATTCCACGCATATGCTCAGCTCTTGCCCTAAGAGATCGGGAAATGCCAGGCCCTAACTAGTTCTGGAGAGGTGAAGTTAGGGTCCCTGGAGTCCTCTCCATCGTTTATGAAATCTAAAGTCTGCGCTTTTGAGGTTACGATCTCCTTTGCTACCAAATCCTTTGAGTCCCAGGCATTGATTGATTCCGGAGCAGCAGGAAATTTCATTTCTAAATCACTAGTGAATCAATGGTCCCTACCAGTGATCACTTTAAAAACACCCATTACTGTGACGGCTATAGATGGATCACGTCTCATCAACGGTCTCATCACCCAGAGTACGTCTCCAGTAACCCTTCAGATTGGTGCACTACACCATGAAGAAATTTCGTTTTTAATTCTTCCAGTTACGACAAGTCCGATTGTCTTAGGCCTTCCATGGCTTCAGTGTCACTCTCCCCAGATTGACTGGCGCACTCCTCAAGTTATGTCTTGGGGGTCTGAATGTCACCAGCGTTGTCTT